>NC_083595.1:5114087-5234087 GCF_027579695.1 Neoarius graeffei
TGACTACACAGTTCATATTTTTAAATATTACAAATTCAGGAATGGCCAAAAGTCCAAGTTTGATGTGTATGCTAAGAGTAAATGCCTAGAAATGTATATATTCTATGAATATGCAAATTAAATGACCATAATTTGTTTTTACAAATATGCAAATTGTAAAAAAAAAAATTTTGATATGAACATACAAATTAGAAACAGCCACAATCCTTCATACCTTCACCTGGTGTTATATGGCCCAAATTTGCAAATTAAAACCTGATAAGCTCTGATATGTTCTGATACAATAGTGTGTGTGTGTGTGTGTGTGTTTAGGAGCTGCTGAGAGTGGTAAGAGCACATTGGTTAAACAGATGAAGATTATTCACAGTAACGGTTTCACGAAACAAGAGCTCAGCAGCTTTAAGGTGAGCAACATCCTGTTCTTCCACACACACGCACATACACACAGGCTTCCTAACAAACACACATACCGGATGATATTCAGCCATCCTCGTTTATGAGCCACGTTTAAACTGGTTAATCAAATATTTAATTAATTTTCTTGGATAACAGGATGTGAAGGAGGGATGGAGCAAAGGAATGACAGTAATGTCTTAGGACTAGTGTGAAACTGGTGTGTGTGTGTGTGTGAGGAACAATGAATCACTAATGGAATGAGGAATGTGAAATAATGGACTGCTGAAAGTTTGTCAGTTGAGACATTAATAAAGTCATAGCAGTGGACACACACACACACACACACAGTTCACTCTGTAATAACCATGAGCAGCTCTATCAGCAAGGCCTCACAGATAAAACAACAGGACACAGGAAGGGAGTGAGTGTGTGTGTGTGTGTGAGAGAGAGCGAGCGAGCGAGAGAGACTCCTTTATATATACATTCCAACTGCGCAGGAAGAATGTCACACACAGGTTTCTTTTCCTCTTCACATAGCGTTGTTTGTGTGTTATATGAGCAGGAGTTTCCTGCTCCTCCTCCTTTTTCTGTTATTCAAAATTCATTACATACACAGACTTACACATGTACATGCTTATCCTTTCTCTCTCTCTCTCTCTCTCTCTCTCTCAGAGCTCATGGTTGTCTGGCTCTGTGAGCCTCCAGGCAGGTTTATCTTATAGAAGGCTGAACACCACTGGTGTCTGGCTCTGATTGATCTGAAACATCATTAAAATGAGGAAATAACCGTATATTTGTGTTTTATGGTGGTGTTTGAGAGCTGAACATTTTTTTTCCCCCTCACTGACATGTAAAGCTTTGTGATGTTATATTATTATTGTATACAGTATAGAGGCTGTATGAATTATGGATGTATAAATTAAATATTCAAACATCAGCTGGATTTTGATTGTTGACGGCGGTGCTGTTAACTGCATCAGTGTGGGTCGCCCCCCCGCCTCCCGCTGTATTTTTCTGACGTCCTGCGCCGCTACTTTTCAGGCTGAACAGGGATGCTGAACGTTTGATGATAGAGCTTCCGTTTAGAGGGTGGACAAGTTTCTCTTCTTGGCCGTATTATACCTCTCCATGTCGTAAATTCTAGAGGTGTGGCTTTTAAACCAAGGCGTGATATTTTAAATGAAGATGACTTTCAGCCACCACATTTATAACATCTGAGCGTTCTTGTGCTGTGATTGGCGAGATACGAGCGTTTCATGAATCCCACGTGAACCCTGTCGTACAATGATTTCTACACTCAGGTCTAAATTTTCTATGTTGGATAAGTGAGAGCAGAGAATTTTTTTTTTTTTAAACCCTTTCATGCAGAAACTACTAATGCACACAACCAGATTCTTTAGATTTTCTCTTAAAATTGCATATGTGTTTTGATTCTAAGTATTAAATTATAAATAAATAAATGGATTGTCTGAGTGAAAAAAGTCAAAAGAGTCTGGCTGAAATAATTTAAAATAAAAATCCTCCAATATCCAGAGCATTTCAGGTCTAAAATATGTAATGCTGAAGACAAATATTTGATAACTTTGTTTCTGAATGTACAAAACATGTACAATTACACAATTAGGACTGCTTCTGATGCAGAAAAAAAATCCTTCACAAACGCACGAGTTAAAAAGCTAGTTTCTAAAAAAAAAAAAAGTAAGGTGTTCAGTGGAGTCTGGCAATTTTAAAAATTTGTTTCTTTTTATTTTATGTGGAAAGTGTGTAAATTTTGAGCGGTGCAGAAGTTTGTTAATTTGCACTCATGCAATGAAGTGACTTGTTTTTTCTTTCGTACACACACGTGCACCGTCTATCAAAAATGAAACGCGGATCATCCAGACCTATTTTAATTTCTCGTACAGATGAATATCTGGTATTTTATTTCCGTGTTGATAATCCCACTATTGGCTGCTGCGGGTGTTTGAGCGACTAATCGATACATCGACGTGATTTTAAAAAAAAAAAGTCACATTCAGAAATCTCGTCGTGTTCAGTCATCACTGAGAGATGAGTTCCACTGACGGTTATTGACTTTTTTTTATGAAACCATTTTCTGTGAATCAGTGGACGCGTGTGCGCGCGCACACACACACTTTGATGTTGTGACCTTTGTTCCAGATGACATTGTGTCAGGTTTATCTCTTGCCACCATGCTTTCCTCTTTTTCCAGTCGGACCTGTGTGTGTGTGTGTGTGTGTGAGAGAGAGATGGTGTATGTGTCTTCAGTAATGTAGTACTGTTACGACAGAGATTGACACCTCAGGCTTCTGTAATTGTACTCTCCTTACACACGTACAGTACATTTGTGTCTTTCTTTTTCCGACTCTGTTAGAAGATCTTTACGCGTCTGTCTGACACGAGAGGGTTTTTGGGAGCACACGGATTATTTTAGGGAGAATGATGAGTGGCTGTTAAGTCGCTTTCATTTCCCAAGGCATCCAGGGTGGTGGTGTGGCAGCACGGGGGGCGGAGGACACGTGTGTGTGTGTGTGTGTGTGTGTGCGCGCGCGCGTGCGCATGCTCTCTCTCTCACCAGAATCCGTCCTATTCGTTAATTTTCATATCTGATGGAGCTCATCTGAGTCTAATATACAAATCTCCCAGTCATTTCGGTTCTCGTGATTAAATGCTAATTTTATTTAAATGATGCTCTACAGTTTTTCTTATTCAGTCTTATCTCTCGTACCTCATACCCGTCTACCTTGTGTGTGTCCACTGACTGTTGAGGAACTTCAAAGGAGAAGTACACAGTACTGTAAGGAACCCCGATTGTTGTAGACACATACCAAATCTCTCAACAGTACAGTGAGCAGGAAGGAGGCCGAGTGCTGTATTATTGTTGTTGTTCTTCTCTGTGGTTCTTTGCCATATTAGCAGAACTGTCCCTGCCATCATGATTATTGCAGTTAATTAATGCTCTGCTAAATCTAAATCCTTGCAGGGACATCTGTTCCACACCAAGATATAAAAGCATGCTCTCACACACCTGCATTGAGATGTGTCGTTTGTTTTTGTTTTTCTCCTCCAGCTCTTGACTTTAAAGTGCACATCTTTTGGTATATTTAGGAGCAAGATCAGTGTAATTCTCCTATTTTATATTAAACTTTTGGTCAAATATCTGTCACATCTCGCATTCTCTGCAATTTTTTTTTTACCTTGCGCAATACCAGAAAAATTCAGTTAAAATCAAGCCATTTGAGGCGAATTGGTCCGCCTCGGAAAAAACTTGGCATTTGGATTTCCTGGCAAACATTAATTTCGTGACGTCACGTGCGGGACGCCTCCTTCTGAATCCCATGCCAGTGTAGGTATATGTATGTGCAATTGGTGTTAAGTGATCAGTCTCATTAAATCAGTCTCATTAAATCAGTCTCATTAAATCAGTCTCATTAATAATACCATTAATTTTGGTGCTTAATAATAAATTACCAAACAGCTAAATTATGGTATATTCCAAATTATGATCACTACCGTATTACCTAAATACTACAACCAATGGCGTTCATATACACTTTGGAATTCTTTGAGATTGGATGACTTCAAAAATATGGAAGCAACACAGACACAGTTTATCAGTTAATTGAATTTATTATAAAAAAAATGAATAATAGCAGTTGAAATCTTCAAATGGTCAGCAGCAAACAGTGAGGTATGTGTGTGTGTGTGTGTGGCCTGAAACAAAAGACTAGCCTGAGTTGCTAGCTAAGGCAAAAGAATTCTACCTCGTGATGTTAAGGAGAACAAAAGGGGTGTGTCCTGTGCGCGACTGCGCGGTATGGGAAGGAGGAGACAAAGAGGGTTTGAATGTGAGCGCGGGAAAATGAGCCGTAAAGTTTGGAATAAAACGGGCCTTGGAATGTTATCTAAGGTGTGTTTGTGTGTGGGGGAGGTGACCACGTGGTGGAAACAAAAGGATTAGCCCTGTTGCTAATGAGACAAAAGAATTAGCCGTGGTAGCTAACTCCACTAGCTTATAACATTACTAAATCCATTGAAATCTTGATGAGGTCAAAATATGTGTAATAATGAAATTAAAGGTGTTAGGAAGGAATAGAGAGCATGCTACAGCCTGTCTATTAAACAAAACAACTGAGAGAACATAGAACACAAGATCAGTGTGCACAATTAAACAATTCCTGAGTTTAAATTCACACTACTTCATAAAGCTAATTCCTAAGACTAGTTTTTGCCCAAAAATGCACAGTTCTACCGTGGCCAGTGGCAAACATGAAAGCGCGCTAAATATCTCTTCTTGCAAGAAAGACGTCTTTATCTTGGGTGCTCTGACCAAGTGAGGTGACTGAGAGCTTGATGCATCTAAGGGTCTAGGACAGGCTGGATCACCTTCTGTTTGGTTTATAATCACAGAATAAGAAATGTTAGATAATTTTACTTGATGATAAATCATATATTTTTCACAGCATACACACACTAACATATCCTAGCTAGTATTGGCTGGCTAGCTAACTAACGGAGATTAGATTCCCGCTAATTCAGGTGAAATAAGGATCAGTGGCACTTTGTTGATGAATTTGTTTGCCTTTGCTGTAGCTTCAGATATTTTGAGCCACTCGTGTAACTTGATATTTTAAGTTGGACGTCACATTTCCTACCAGTGAACATCCCAAACATACACACGCTGTTTTTAGTTATTCGGAATAATAACGTGTTATACTCATCATGCTCCCTCATTAACAAGACTTGTTTTTCACTAGCACTCTGTCCTCCGTGTCTTTTTGTTTTTCTCGCTTAATCCAACTTGCAACTTGTGATATCATTTGACGCTTTTGAGTTTTAAACAATATACGGTTCAAAAAATAAACGTAGATGGGAGCAGTGTTTAAAAATGGAAGCTTCCTGTAGGATTACTTGTAACCCGTGGACTGGTGGTGAAGAACAACAGCCTTGTGTGTTCACTTTCCCAACCCGACTTCCTCTTCATCATGTTTTACCTCATTATCAGAGGAGCGCGAACATTCGAGTTGGACTCCTATATCAGCGCCAGACTCGACCTTGTCCTGTATGATTTATCGTATCCAGTTTGAGTGCTTGTTTGCTGATATTTAGGTTGAATTTACGTTTACGTGATGAAATTCACGTAAAAACCTCACGTCTTTTGGATTAATCATAACCGCCTTTCTATTAACTACTAACACTCACTACATAGGGTACATTATAATGTCTTTGTAGTGCACTCCATGGCCAATAGAGCACGGGGCTTACATGAGCGCTTGTCTTTTTGTTGTATTTCATCGACGTGTTTTTTCCATTTTGACACAGAGAAAAGTATTGGCACCTTCCGCCCTCATTTATGTCGACGGCAGCCATTAAGCTCAACCTGTGAAGAAGACAAACAGCAGAACGGTGCATATTTTTATGTCAAGTTTTCAGAACGAGTACTGGACTGCTCATAGCACGTCCACGGTTGTTAAAGTCAGCTGGGCTTTGTTGTGAAAGCTGATGTGGATGAACGCTGTCTTGTGTTTGGCTCTGTGCCGCATGTGCATTAATGATTAATGGCGCAGGTTAAAGCTCATTCCTCTGCATTCCTCATCCTCTGGAGGAATTTAACAGTCGTCTGGGGTCCCCCCCCATCATACCATCTGCAGCAAGGCAAAGCCGTGACCTTAAAGATAAAACTCTGAGCTGAAATAAAAATAAAAAAGCATAAACGGCTTTCTCCTACAAATCCGAGCACGTCACTGTAATGAAAGATTGCAGCCTTGAGTTTGGTGTTGTGCACAGGAAGTCATTCAACTTTTCTGGCTCTGTCTCAAATCGCTATTCTCCAGGCCAGCAGCGAGTTTGTGAGGGCACACCTGGTGATTTGGGACACAGCCTACTGTATCGCTCATTAATCTTTTATTGACGTTCCGTCTTCAGTAAGCGGTGGATTCTAAGTCTCTCCCGGGAACGCTGTGTGAGAGGTCGGCATACATCCTGGATAGGACACGCACTCGTTCACGTTTAGACTCCCTAATCCACACACTGGTGTGTGTTTGAAAAGAACCCGCCCCAGGACGGCGGAAGGCGCGAAACTCCACACAGCAGCCCGCGCTCAGGACTGAACCGAGGAACCCTGGAGCCGTAACACGGCTGTAACTCTGCGCCTCCTGTGTAGTGTGATTTTTAGACCATCTTTTCTGGCTCCATCACAAACTCCTCTTCCCTGTGTATACGCGATAAGTGATGCATGTTCTTTCACTGAGAGTGATCGGAAACTCCGCCTTCAGCTCATTTAAAGCGGTTCTGTTCAAACCGGCTCTCTCGTACATGGTGTACATAAAGCTGGGCATACACTGTGCGATTTTTTTTTTTTTTTTTTTCTTTTTTCCAATCGCGGTATTCAGCTGCTGCTCACACTGTACAAGTGAATCGCAGGGGTAAACAGCACGCAGCTTACGATTCCTGTTCTCACACTATACGATCCGATGCTCGGATGCGATGCTCAGGATTTCAAACAGGTTTGATTTTTATCCGATCGATCAGGAGGAGGTCGTGAGGTGTTAATCGCTTGTCGTTACCCCATGTATACTACGCGATCCGAGACGCACGATTGAGCCAAAACTCGGCCCGATCTCCAAAATAGTCGCACGAGTGAAAATCGTGTCAAAATCGGGCCAAAAATCGCACAGTGTACGCCCAGTTTAAGCCCATGTTTACATTAGACCGTATCAGCGGATCATCAGATTAACGTTTTTAAAACGATTAGTGTGCACACAGCAACACCAATACACGGATACGCTCGGCTCCGCAGGCATCCTGTGCTCCAAATCACTTCGCCCTGAACAGCGAGTGCCCTCTGGAGGGTGCGCACTCCGGCCTTGCGCAGCTCACAGAGCGCGCGAGTGCAGTGCACAAGCCACGATTCGGGACTGAGCCGCTGTGTGTGTGATCCCAGCGCTTATCACTTGCCACTTGCAAGTGGAAGGATGGCAAGCCTAAAGACAATCATAACTACACAATGGGCAGTATTTGCATCAGTATTTGCAGTATTTTCATACTTTTATACTCTTTAATGAAAGGTGATACAAGGCGGAAGTCCGCGCCGTTTTTCAGCAGTCGCGTCACATGACCAACGCCAGCGAATCAGGAAGGTGGATGTCACAGTGACGTTGTCCAATGACGACGCCACCTAGAGCTCAGCACAGCGTATCCGCGTATTCTCAATGTTTACACAGCACCGGAGCTGACACGATCTGGATTGAATACGTGGACGCTGGCGGATTCCCGTTTCCCGGCATTTCCAGGCGGTTTAATGTAAACGGACAGTGCATCCGCGAAGAAAACGAGACAGATACGGTCTAATGTAAACTTGGCCTAAGATGCACCGGAGTGATTCTGGACACAGCTCCTGGGTTACATCCTCCTCCAGCTCGGTCCTAAAGGGGTTTCTGATAGAGCGGTCAGAACCTCGAGGTCAAACCAAATGTCCTTTTCTCGTCATAAAGCCGTGGCTTTTCTGGGAAAGTCGAATGAGTCGTCGTGTTGAATGTGTGTGGAGTCTTCTTGAGGTTGATGATGTGTACTGCTCTGCATGAACCTGATCATCTTTGTTTGCTCTTGCATGCGCGCGCACACTCGTGCACGCATGGTTGTAAGGGCCATAATTATGGCTCAAGGCACTGGGTCATGGACTCTGAGTCAGTCTGTAATCAAAGCTTGGGCTTTGGTTAATTGCACAGTAAACTGGAATTGTGTAACTACAGAAGGGTGTGGTTGTGTGTGTGCGCATTATGTATGAATATCCGTGTGTGGCTTTTGCATATGAGGGATCGCCAGGGATCTGTTCTAACCTGTACATCTTGGGAGTGTTTCTCTCCGTCTTCCGCTTTCTTAATCTCTTCTTTCTTCTTCTGCTCAATCACTACACTGTAGCGTGTTTCTCACCTCCCACACACACTTCTACTTTCCTTTTCCACCCTTCATTGATGTTATATGACAGCATGGTCTTCAGAGACACACAGAGGCCACGCCTCCTTCAGAGACTGGAACACATACACAGGCCACGCCTGCTTCCCTGAGTCTAGCTGACACGCACACAAACGCAGAGGCCACGCCTCCTTCACTGAGACTGAAACACACATGCCCCTTTTCCACCAAAGCAGTTCCAGGGCTGGTTCGGGGCCAGTGCTTAGTTTGGAACCGGGTTTTCTGTTTCCACTGACAAAGAACTGGCTCTGGGGCCAGAAAAACCGGTTCCAGGCTAGCACCAACTCTCTGCCGGGCCAGAGGAAAGAACCGCTTATGTCAGCGGGGCGGAGTTGTTAAGACCAACAACAATAACAAGACTGCGAAAGATCGCCATTTTTAAGCGACGAGAAGCAGCAGCTGTACAAACGCGAAGCCATCCATTATTGTTGTTGTTGCCGCTGCTGCTGCTTCCGTGTTTTTGCTTTGATATTCGCGCCAAGGTTTATGTAAATGTAGTGCCGTAACTGACGTATACAGCGACGTAAGGCCAAAAAAAAAAAAAAAGTGTGTTTCCGGTTACCCGACCGACCCTAAACTTTTTTTTTTTCGTTTTTTTCCCAGTCGCGACTTTTACATATAACCCAACCGCGTGAACCGGAAGTTTTTGTCACTCACTGGGAAAATCAGGGCTTTCCACAAGCGCCGGCTGCCGGCCATACAGCCGACTACACAATTAAGTCCAGCCGGCTACTTTAATTACTTATTTTTGTAGCCCACAGGCTCTGAATATTAATTTTAGATTTTAATAAAATTAAATGTTTATCTAACGGACTGACAGTAATGTCAAACTGAACCGCACTCATTTAAGTTGTGATTCGCGCTGTTTGTACCGATAATAACCAAAAATTCCCCGCAGACTTCGTTGATCAGGGGAGAGTAACTCATCCGCGGCCCCGACATGCGGTGTGTGCGCGCGCACTCGGCGGAGGCAGTAGTGTGTCGGGGCCGTCGGCGGGAACAGAAGCAGAGATGACGCTTATTTTGTCTTTCACCTAGAGACATGATTCAAACTTTAAAACGGAGACAAAATTCTCCTGTGTGAATCTGGCATTCAACTTTTTTGCTGGGTTCTATACTTTTTGATCAGTCACAGCTCAAACACCATGATCAAATCTGGAGAAATTCAGACTTTTATAATGGGTGTCTATGGCGTTACACACCAGTGCAGCTCAGGAGTTTAGAGTGTAGGCAGCTTGAAAAAAAAAAGCTCTAACTTTCTCATTTAAACTGTTTTCTCAGCCACAAGTTTCACTCTACACACACAACTTTCTCAAAAGTTGTAGTCACACATTGTGTGAATCAAGATAAGTGTCTCCCTGAGCGATAGGATTTACAGTTTTTGAATGAGAAGCCTGAGAGTAAGGAGAGGACAGCCGCACTCTCCCATAGACTCACATTATAAACGTGGCAGCGCTTTTACTGCAAAATCAGAAATGTCACTTGTTTTTAACTCGCTCTAGTGTCCACATTTTTTACACTAGGGACAAAAAAAAATTACATTACTGTGTTCATGGGAGCCTTGTAGCACTCAATGTGAAAGAATTTTGTGAATAGCTCCTTTCGTTTGCGTGTAAATCAGCGTTGTTCGAGGAGAGGGAACTCTGAGAGAAAAAGCGCTCTTTGCTTGTTATATTGTGTCTTTTCCCTGCACCGTTACCAAGGCGACGAGCTCCACTCGGAGCAGAGAGGGGCGGGGCTGCTCTCTCTCTCTCATGGTGTATTGAGCTGTTAAATTTACAGACAAATTCATGTTAAAAGGTGTCTCATGCTGCATCAGATTCATCAGAAAGTGGTAACTCGGGTGACCTGCAAAGAAATTCATTATATTTTGTGAAATTATTCCTGTCTAAATATAGGTTATGGCAGCCATCTTGAAAAAAAAAATTCAAAAAAAAAATGCCTGCCTACCGACCCTAGTTTTGAAATCTACGTAACCGGAAATACACTTTTTTTTTTTTTTTTGGCCCAATGACGTGGCTCCGCTTAGCACCGCGAGCTATGGAAAAGCAAACTGGTTCTCAGCTGGCTGGCAAGTTGAACGAGTTGTGAACCAGCACTGGCCCCGAACCAGCCTGGAACTGATTTGGTGGAAAAGGGGTAACACAGGCCACACCACCTTCCCTGAGTCAAGCTGACACACACAGGCCACGCCTCCTTCACTGAGACTGATGTGCACATACAGGCCACGCCTCCTTTATTTCCACATGAAAAAAATGACCAAGCAAATTACCGTTTAAAAAAAAAAAAAAAACGGTAATAAAGGCACACTCTCTATAGCCAGTGAAAAATGCTGTCACGTCATGCTCTGTGGCCAATCAACATTTGGCGCTAATTAATTTGTAAACATTTGGTGCTAACGTTTGATAAGCAGAGTGAAATTCCCTCTTCATATAAAAGGTTGGAAAGAAGCTTTACAATATTAACCAAATGAGCAGCCTGGTGTGTGGAGTGAGGTTCAGGCTGAGGAAAGCATGAAGCCAACAAAGTTCATAAAGTATTTAGAGACCAAACACACAAAACAAGCCTGATGAGTGAGGTTTTTTTTTTTTTTTTAAAGTAAGCAGTGGGATCTGGATACATCTCAAAAAATGATTAAAAACATGTGCACTGGGTCCTGAAGCAAAGCCAGTTGAGGAGCACTGGTCTGGATGCTGCTGCTAGGCCGTCTGCTCAAACACAGGGGAGCGCTTCAAAATGGATCTCATTCCAACATCTTGGGGGATAATATTTTTTTTTCTTCTATTTCTCATATCTTAAAGTTATTAAAAAAAAAACAATAATAGAAGTCCACGAAAAATTTCCTGCAGTTTTTGAGATATGCAACTTGAAGTTGTCAAAAATGGACATTTTAGCATCTGAGCACGACTTTGACCAGAAATAATTATTCAGAATAGGCAACATAAATTGATATTTATTCACCACAATGAAATGTCTCCAAATATAGTTTCCAAAATTTGAGAGATAATATTTGAATGGTTGCAGAATAAACGTGATTACAAGGGTCACCTGATACTGAAAGTCATTATTTCAGGGAATTACTGAAGATAAGCCTGATATACAAGTTCCTTAGTATTAATAAACAGAAGTATTTCAAACCGCGTTTTATCCCCCACTGGCCAAAGGGCCCGAAGGGGGATTATGTTGTGGCAGTGTCCGTCCCAGGAAGGGTGCTCACCTTCTGAAATCAACTCCTCTCTCAATTTTTGGAAGAATTTCACAAAACTTGACAGGATTCTTTGTTCTATGTCGGTAATACACATTGTAATTTCATCAAATTAGGTCATATTTTACCAGAGTTGCAGCCCTTGATTTAACAATTATAATTTGACGATTCCATATAAGTGTTTTCTCCTTCAGACATCAACTCCTCACTTTTTTTTTTTTTTTTGGAGGAATTTCACCAAACTTGGTAAAAGGCCTTGTTGTATGTCGGTGGTACGCATGTTGTTATTTTGCTCAATTCGGTCGCATTTTACCAGAGTTACAGCCCTTGATTAACCACCTTGTACTTTGACAATTTCATGAAGGTGTGTTTGCCTTCTGACATCAACTCCTCTCTCAATTTCTGGACGAATTTCTTGAAGCTTGGCAAAAGGCCTTGTTATATGACGGTAATACGCAGAACGCGATTTAATTTCGTTTGTGAAAATTTTACCAGAGTTTTGACCCTTGATTAAATTACCTGGCAATTTGATGAGGGTGTACGTTCTTCTGAAATCAACTCCTCTCACAATTTGTGGAGGAATTTCACCAAACTTGGCAGAAGGCTTTGTTGTATGACCGTTATACGCATACTGAAATTTCTGTGGTTGGTTGAAGAGAGCAACTGGACTTGCTTGAAGATTCTTGAAAACGTTTCGCCTCTCATCCTAAAGGCATTCTCAGTTCTGTCTGACTAATAGGGAGTATCCAGTATTTATCCTCTCATGGATCATCATAGAATTCGAATCAGAATGCTGATGGCTGCATTGTAGGTGGCTGATAAAAGATGTCATAGACACCCACCTCTGTTCAGTGATGGTCATTCCAGGTTGACACAAATGAACGATCCTCTCTGGCTAAGATGTCTGCCAGTTTTCTGGAAGTCCTCTCATACTCCCGCACCAGTCGAAGGGATCTCATCCCAAAGTGCGTAGAAACATATCTGTGACGAATCTCAGTCATCCAGGTACATAGTAATCTGTGGTTGGTTGAAGAGAGCAACTGGACTTGCTTGAAGATTCTTGAAAACGTTTCGCCTCTCGTCCTAAAATGAGAGGCAAAACGTTTTCAAGAATCTTCAAGCAAGTCCAGTTGCTCTCTTCAACCAACCACAGATTACTATGTACCTGGATGACTGAGATTCGTCACAGATGTACTGAAATTTCGTTTAATTTGGGCAAGTTTTCCCAGAGTTATGCCCTTGATTAATAACAAACTTGCACTTTGGCAATTTCATCAAGGTGTGCTGGCTTTCTGAAATCAACTTCCCTCACAATTTTTATCCCCCACTGGCTGAAGGGCCCGAAGGAGGATTATGTCGTGGTGATGTCCGTCTGTCCATCCCGGGAAGAGTACTCACCTTCTGAAATCAACTCCTCTCACAATGTTTTGGAGGAATTTCACAAAACTTGATGGGACTCTTTGTTCTGTCGGTAATACGCATATTGCAATTTCATTCAATTCAGTCGCGTTTTACCAGAGTTATGGCACAGTTGCCAGCGGGTGATATTGCGCTCTCAGAGCACTCTTGTCCATAAATCTTTGGGACTGTAGTCATATCAATTATACTATAGCCAGGACTACGCACGCATATAGATTGAATAACACAATTTGACATATGACATTTTATATTGCACAAACATCTAAGATTTTCTTCAAATTAATCATAATATTGACGTACTGCCTGAAAATTCACAGTAATATTGATATAAATAGCCTGAGAAACAACAATGTTGGAATCCCATACCAGGAAGAAAGATTATTCCATGTCTGTATAATCAGCGTCTGAATCGGACTCCAAATCATCAGAATACAAATCTGACTGATTTGTACGCTAATTGTGTCAACAGAGATCAGTATAGGGAAGTTTTGATAACCTGCATGAACGATTTAGTCGAGCACTGCCCAGATTTACACGCACAGCGAATGAGCTGAAGGACATCTTTGGGTGTGGGATCATTTGTCATCCGGCAAATGGAGATCTTATTGTTTGAGATGTTCCAACCTCTTCCTGGAGGAGTCAGTGCTGAAATCCACTGGTTGAGAGCTCTTTTATATACGACAGCTTGATAATTTGCTGTCGGTGTGCTGCTTCAGTGCTTCCTTCGTAGGTGGGAGACTCTATTCCAGGGACTTGGGTGATCCACAGGATATATTGTACCTTGCTTCACTGACAGACGAGAGATCCAATCCATAGAATTTGTAAACAAACCTTTCGAGCTCATCTAGCAGGTCCTCTGATACATCAAAATGCTCACCAAGAGAACAAAGTTTTTCAACAAATGACTCCTCTTCCATGGAAACCGAGAGCCTTTTTCTTTCCTTTCCTGTAAAACGCGCTAACAGAGTCACACCCAGTGAAGGTGTGAAGACCAATAAGGGCTCTACATTTGTCAGGAGAAAGAGTGGCTGCTATTTCCTGTAGATTAAGAACTCTGTTTTTGACTCCTGTTAGAAAGTATAAATTGGCATCAATGGCTTGTAGATGTGGGAGGACAATTATAGTCGCATCCGTGTCGGGACTCTTTATGATGTCTTGATGCCTATTAGCAGCAGCATGCTTTGTAACACCAGCCTGGTGTTAGCTTCTTCACGATCGGCATGTCCTCTGTTGTAGAATTATCACTTTTACTTGCCATGTTCTAGCATGTGCCATGAAGAGACCGAAATTCATGGCAACTGAGTTACTCCAACATTCGAACAGGAAACTCAGCAAAGCCTCTTTGTTTTTGCCAGCCACAAGGAATTTCTTCTGCTTTGGAATCCTTTGATCTTTCTCATAAAGCTGGATTACTTGAGAACCTGTGGCAGCCCTTCTTCCCCTCTCAGCATTTTTTTTTTTTTTTATGGTAATATCTGGAGAGGTGTCAGTCACAACCTATTCTAGTGCTCTCATACTTCTGAGCCAGTGATGTGGTGCTAACTAAGACTTGATCAAGTTCACCAAAAGTATGGGGTAGAGGTGATAGTTGCCATTCCATCAATCATGAGCACACTACCTCCTGGTACCGATGGGACAATACATGCTTCATTCTGTTCAAGTAGATGAAGCAAAGCAGACTTGTCTGTCTTTGCTAAAGAGCCATTAACACTAGCTAAAGGGAAAAAAACTGTCCCTAGGGTATAAGACAAGGTCTCTTGGAGTTTTATCTTTCTACTCTGGCTGATGATGATAAGCCTTCCAAACGGACTTTGATCATTTTTGAGAATCACCTCCTTCCCAGGGCGGCACGGTGGTGTAGTGGTTAGCCCGGTCACCTCACAGCAAGAAGGTCCGGGTTCGAGCCCCGTGGCCGGCGAGGGCCTTTCTGTGTGGAGTTTGCATGTTCTCCCCGTGTCCGCGTGGGTTTCCTCCGGGTGCTCCGGTTTCCCCCACAGTCCAAAGACATGCAGGTTAGGTTAACTGGTGACACTAAATTGACCGTAGGTGTGAATGTGAGTGTGAATGGTTGTCTGTGTCTATGTGTCAGCCCTGTGATGACCTGGTGACTTGTCCAGGGTATACCCCGCCTTTCGCCCATAGTCAGCTGGGATAGGCTCCAGCTCGCCTGCGACCCTGTAGAAGGATAAAGCGGCTAGAGATAATGAGATGAGACCTCCTTCCCAGACTTGGCTGATGGCTTTGCTTTGACTTGGTCACAGAATGTCTTCAGTTTCAGACTCTTTTCTTCTCCAATCAGTCTTTCAGGCATATGACTCCACAGCCGAAGTACACCCCCCTGGTCCAAAGGCAGCCTGCAACAACTAGCTCCATCAGGAGGTGGTCCCCTGAAATGGAAGATGCCCTCAGAGACTGCTATAACATCACAGACTGGGATGTGCTGCTTAGCCCACACTGTGAGGACATAGAGGGGCTGACACACTGTCTGACGGATTACCTCAACTTCTGTGCAGATGTGGTCCCCCCCGCTAAGACTGTATGGTGTTGCCCTAATAACAAGCCATGGGTAATACAGGAAGTCAAAGCTGTCCTCAACAAGAAGGCCACCTTCAGGAGCAGGGACAGGGAGGCGATGAAAGCAGCACAGCAGGAGGTGAAATGCTGTGTGAGGGAAGCTAAGGACAGCTATGGACCCTTTTCACGTGACGTCACGACAAACGCGGCCGCCATTTTGGACATGTACTACCAGTAGTTTACCACAGCCAACACTGAGGAACGGCAGCAAAGAAAGTGTTTATTTTCAGCAAGACTTCCATCATGCCACTATATTGTTGTGCACCTGGATGTAGTAACCATCAACAAACAAGGCAAGGGTTATCATTTTATCGGATCCCGGTAGATGCTGACCGACGGAGAAGATGGATAGCGGCATACCAACGCTTGTGTAGTGACCACTTTGTTGGAGGTAAGACGAATAAAATTAGCCAGAAAAGGCATTACATTGCTGTTAACATTCCATTCTAGTTTACTGTAATTATGATCTGGCAGCTGTTTACACCGGATCCAGTGTAAATAGTTGCCGGAGCCAACTTCCGAGGTTCCGGAGCGCGCTCGCTCGCGGCTCTGGCCGGAGCCACCGCGCGCGCTCCGGAACCTCGGACGTTGGCTCCGGCAACTATTTACACTGGATCCGGTGTAAATGGCTACCAGATCATAATTACAGTAAACTAGTAAATACAGTTTTCTGCATCTCGCTCCTTTTTCTTTTGTTTGTCGCCTTCCTCGCATTCAAACCGATTTGAGCCGAAGTCCACTACATGTCCAAAATGGCGGTCGCGTTTATGAAGGTCACGTGACTGAAAAGGGTCCATAGGAGAAAGGTGGAGCAGAAGCTGAAGAACAACAGCATGAGGGAGGTCTGGGAAGGTGTGAAAACAATCACAGGCCACAATACAAAGACCAGAGTTGTTGAGGGGGCAGTGGAGAAGGCGAACAAGTTGAATGACTTCAACCAGCCCACCCTCCCCCTCACTGCAGCCATCTCTCCTTCCCTCAACACAGACTCCTCCATGCATTACTGCAAACCAGGTCAGAGGTCAACTGAGAGAGCTTCACCCCAGGAAAGCAGCAGGCCTGGGCAAGGTGTGTCCCCGACTACTGAAGACCTGCGCTGCTGAACTGGGTGAACCGCTCCAACACATCTTCAACCTCAGCCTGCAGCTGGGGAGAGTGCCTACCCTCTGGAAGACATCATGTATCGTTCCAGTTCCCAAAAAGAATCGGCCCAGCAAGCTGAACGACTTCCGACCGGTGGCACTCACTTCACAGTCTAGCTGCTACAATGACTGCTTAGACTGCAACAATAATACCTAACACACATTTAAGTATCCGTCGTAAAGACGTGAAACTTGTCGAGTGACGAGTGTGTTCATTGATAAGCTAACACAATCTAAAAGTAGACATACCATCACACTGCCCTGGCGCTGTGTACAGTTTACCTTCTATGGTTTGTGCACTCACTATTTGCCATTACTTTCTCCAACCGTTGTTACAGATTACAGGGAACGGCCTGGATTTAAGAGACAAACACATGTTCCTCTTGTTTTGAACACTTATTTGTAGGACATTACCTCTGATCTGTTCTACAGTCTACCAACAGCAAAGGAACACAACGCTAGCTAATGTCATTAGCTAATAGCTACTACAGAAGAACAAAGAGGTTACAATGGGTTATTTTAACCTATTTGGTTACACACTCGCCGCCACAAAATGTTAACAGCAATGTAATGCCTTTTCTGGCTAATTTTATTCGTCTTACTTCCAACAAAGTGGTCACTACACAAGCGTTGGTATGCCGAGGGCTGCCAATCTTTCCTGTTAATGGCCGCTATCCATCTTCTCCGTTGGTCAGCATCTGTCGGGATCCAATAAAATGATAAATCTTGCCTTGTGTGTTGATGGTTACTACATCCAGGTGCACAACAATATAATGGCATGATGGAAGTCTTGCTGAAAGTAAAAACTTTTTGATTGCTATATTCCTTTCGATGCTTCGCCATCGTTCCTCGTTGTTGGTTGTGGTAGACTACTGGTAGTTCATGTCCAAAATGGCAGCCACATTTGTCGTGGGATGGGTCAATAGGAGCCTGGTGAGGGACTTTGCTGTGTGGTGCAACATCTGCAGCTCAACACCTCGAAGACCAAGGAGCTGGTCATTGACTTTGGGAGGTCCAGACCAAGATCACGACCAGTTCTGATCGAGGGAGTCGAGGTGGAGGCTGTGGATTCCGACAAGTACCTCGGGCTGTGGCTGGACAGCAAGCTGGACTGGACTTGCAACACCAAACACTTATACAGGAAGGGACAGAGCAGGCTATACTTCCTTAGAAGGCTGGGGTCCTTTAAGAACTGCAGGAAACTCCTGTGGATGTTCTATCAGTCTGTGGTCGCCAGTGTCCTGTTTTACACTGCTGGGGGGGCAGCACATCCAAGAAAGACACGTTCCAGGCGGGACAGACTGATCAGGCAGGCTGGCTCTGTGGTCGGCATGAAGCTGGACTCTCTGGTGACGGTGTCAGAGAAGAGGACTATGGACAAACTACTGAACATCATGGACGATGCCAGTCACCCTCTGCACACCGTCATCAGCAACCAGAGGAGCCTGTTCAGTGACAGAATGCTCCTTCCCAAGTGCAGGACGAACAGACTCAAAAACTCCTTTGTCCCTCACGCCATCAGACTGTACAACTCCTCTCTGGGGGGGGAGTAACAGGAGGACAGAGGACGGGAAGGAGCAGTAGCCTAGCCTAACAATAAGCAATACCGGACAATGTACAATATTAAGTGCAATATCTCTCCTGCTGCCCCCCTTTCTTCCCCCCTTCCTCTCTTCCCCATATCTTTTTATATAGTATATGTAAATAATTTAATTTATCTAGAAGGGGTTTTTTTTCCCTCTATTTTCTGTTCTCTGTTTATCCTGTAATGATGCTGCTGGAATCTTAATTTCCCTGAGGGAACCCTCCCGAAGGGATCAATAAAGATCCATCTCTCTATCCATCCCTCCCTCCCTCGGTGTGTTCATCCATTGAATGGATTGATCTCCTGGTATTGTCAAGATCTTTCAATGATCTCATGCTTTCTGTTAGACCAGCCATAGCCTCTCACATCCTAGTGATGACTGCTTTCTCAGGCTGTGCCAGTATCCATCGCTGTATAGCTCTCTTTGTAATGCCTTTTAGGCCACCTCTGGTCTTTGAATCCCGATTAATTGTCTGCTCAATTGCTTGGTCGCAAGCTACTGATGAGAAGGCCACGTGTGCCGCTTTTCCACTACAAACGCGGCTGAGTCGGGCTGAGCCGTGCCATGCTGAGTCGGGCTGAGCGGGGCTGTTGGAGTTGCATTTCGACTACAACCGCGCTGAACCGTGCTGGCTGGAAGTGGGTGGACACATTGGGTGGAGTTAGCGAAAGTGGGTGGACGTCAGGTGATGTCATTAAGCAGCGCAAACAGTGACATCAGTGAGCTTTTAAGCGGTAGTCTCACAACCCGAATAGTAAACAATAAACATGGAGGACATGGAGTCGTTAGTGTTGCTGGTCTTGGTGCTGTGGCTTGTTGTCACCGACAACGCGGACAGATACTGGCAAGAGCGTATAGATGAGGCGAGGCGCATAAGGCTTCAGAAATTCTCGTAATTCGTAATTCTTCTCCTTCCGGGTTTGCGGTGTTTACAGATCCCAGTGCGCTCGCGGGGCGTGTGTGGGCATGTGAGGACACTCCTCCTCACCAATCAGTGCACAGGGGAGTGTCTGCTCACGCCCCCAGCCTCACTCGGCTCGCTTTGGCTCGCTTCAGCCCCACTCCAAAACGGTGCGAGTTTTAGGGGCTAAGCAGGGCTGAAGCGAGCTGAGTCGTGCTGGTTTTTGGCAGTTGAAACGCGAGCCGTGACGAGCTGAAGTGAGCTGAAAAAGGGTAGTGGAAAAGGGCCAGTGGGCTTGTCGCTGTACAGTCCACTCTCCACATTTGATCACCGACTCGTAGACTTCAGGATGGCTACTAGAGAGAGTGATCATCTCCAACCAGTACATCAGGAGGCATCATCTCTTTTACAACTGCGAGGTGAAGAAACCAATCGGACTCACGAGTCGCTGGTTCCTCATACTCCAGATCACACACGGCAACGGATTCAGGTGACTCCGATACAGTTGCTTATCGTTTAGGCCTGGCGTCCACACAGCACCGGCGTTTTGGTGCCCAAAATGCAATCTTTTTGAGAACGGGTTCCAGAGTGGAAAGATCTGGCAACGTTGCCGTTGTGAAGTCGTCTGGATGAGTAGAACGGATTTGTTTACGATGACGTCACAACCACATGACTGTGAGTGCTTCACGCCGGGTAGAAGTGTAACGAACTCGATGCGAGTTGTCAACAAATCCTATAACTTGGTTCATGAAACGCGCTTACAAAATATTTTCACTGTGAATATTTGTGTAATGGTGCAAAGTGAGAGAGAGAGACTCTGCCCTTAGGGCAGAGTCAATCCCGCCAGCAAAAATAGGGAAAAAAAGGAGCGATCTCACCTCTTCAGATGTTGGTTTAAGTCCAACAATACATTCCTCAAAAAGGGCGTAGAAGAGCAAATTAATCCATCAACGTGTCGCATTCAATTTATTCCGGACCATTAAAGACGCCGCCTTCCGCGTAGAATCATACGTCATCCTCGCCGCCATATTGGATGGGTCAAAGCAGAGAATAAAGATTAGCTGCGTTTAACTGTACCAACAGGTTTGCCGTCCAAACGAGATCACATGGGATTACCTTTCACAGGTGAGACTGGAAAAATACTTTTCATTGTATTTGGTCATTATAATGTAATTTTACGAACAGATTTTCCTGACTTTGTGCCTAATATGAAGTCTCGCGCATAATAGTTTATGCGCATGCGTCCTTACTACTACTATTGTTCTGGTATCTCCGAAGGGACCGTCTTACAGCGCCCCTAGAGGTGTGGCATGTGTATTGCATCGTTTTCAGCAAGCGTTGCGTTGCCATATGCACCTGATATTTTACTGATCGTTGCCCATTTGGACGCGATATATTTTTAAATAACATCTCGTTGCCATTGTCGTGTGGATGTAGCCCAAGTTGAACGTCCGGGTTGATGACTTCCCTCTCTTCCACCAATTTCCAACCATTCTTTTGCTATTTTCCTAAAGGTATTCTATGTGGCCTTCATCAAGATTGTTGTTGGTTCATTGCGGCTATCTAGAACGTGCATACAGCAAGTACATATTGGATTATATTGTCACTCAACTGGCGAATGAATTCGCTGGTCAATGGCCACGCTTCTCCACGTGTGTGTAGTAAACTGACCGATTTGCACCATGCTGTGCAAGAATTCATAGACCCTGATTGACTGGAAATTATATCATCGGCCCATAACGCTTTCTCGTAGTGCTTTTACTCCTATGAAAAAGGATCGCGTGTTAAATATTCACCATGACAAAACTGCAGTGTACAATTTTGTGGACGCTTGGATTTAGCTTTTAGTTTCACAATTTATGATGTGTTAAGAATATTTGTATCCCCTTGATGACTGGAATGAAAGTTAAAGATAGGATTCTTGTCAGATGGCCTATGCGTGTCTTTGGAGTTTTACTGTATGTGTTCAACTCCTCCTGAAAAGTCACATGACCACCAACTCCGCCCTCTTTTGACATTCTTAACGAGCTGCTACTGTGGGGCGGGGCATGCACCTTTTAAAGAGCAATGCAAGATTAGGACATGATGATTCATCAATACTATACTACCGTATTGGTGTCCAAAACACTTTCCACCGTAATAAGGTCATCAGAGCACGAGGACACGATGATGAGGCTTCCCGTGTACCGTGCGATGGGTGAAGCCGAGCTCTCGGGTGGGAATTGGATATGAAGTCTCTGCAGCATGGATCAGTGTAGAACGTGCCGCAGGGACGGAGAGGATCTATAAGAGTAGATGAATGGCTCAGCAATAAAAGCATTCCTCGGCTTTGGAGCAACACAGAAAAGCTCTTTAATAAGCGCTCCATCTCAGAGCTCCTCTCCCGTCCGTCTGAACACAAACAGCGCACGGGCCAGCTGCGTGTTTGTCTTGGACACACAGAGACACCGGGGTTCAGAAAAACAATCACTCGATGTCCACAGTCCACTCGGAGTGTAACATTTTATCACTGGGGGGGGAAGTAACATGAATGTATGTTGTGGTGTTGTTTGTTCCACAGGGTGTGTAAACTTACAGTAAGATGCACATCACATCTAAATGAAGAGCTGCTTTCACTGTCTGCAGGAACAACATTCCCAAGAATCCCTTACACCAGTTGATTATAGTCGCGGGTCAAAGGTCAGAGCTGAGTGTGCAGTCTGGAGTTAATCTTTCCCTCGTGTCGTTTCTGTTTTAACCCCAAACAGCAGGGGAATGAGGGAAACTATGTAGTGCACTAAGGATAAACATGGAGTAATTTGAGACGCAGCCCATCTCTTATTAGACTTGGCAGCTTTTGAAAGAAGCTCTGTGTGTCGCACTAGCGCACGCTCTCTTGCGCTTTGTTGTCTCTGTATCTGTGTAGGGTTTTGGGTTTTTTTTTTCCTCGGTCTGTGTCTCTCTCTCTCTCTCGCTGTATGTAGGATGTGTGACGCACTTCTGTATAAATAAGATGAGCGTATGATCCTCGTTTCACAGGCCTCAGCAGGGTGTAATTTGGGACACAGCCCATATCCCATCAGCCTTGGCGCCTTTACACAGAGGTGAAAGGTGACCATGCAGATGTTGAGTTTAATCCTCCGATTACATGAATAAGTGACGTCACAGGATCAGAGTTAATCTCCTGCATGCTGGTGGTGAAGATAAGAGCCCAAAGAGGTGCCATTACTTTTCCATAAGACAGTGACTGGAGCTCGTCCTGAAGTTTTGACAACATAATTAGTGTGTGGTGAATCGACAGTCCCCCCCCCAAGCATCTGGGTAATATGATTCATTTCTGTCTGTCAGTATTTTTTTTTTTCCTCCTTTCTCTCTCTCTCATTTAAGTTTTCTCTGACTTTGGTCCCAAATGTCTCTCCCCTTAATATATAGTCATCATGTAGTGTTCTGTCTTTTCTCTCAAACCACATATAGTGCACTCCTGCTCACATCGCTGACGAGCTTTCAGCAGACTCTGTGGTTAAAGGTCGAATGAATGTCTGAACAGGCAGTGATTTGGGACACGCCCAGGAAGTGAAAAGCCGAGCTTACGAGTGTTTATTCTTTCCTAGCCGGCTGTGTTGGACAACCTGCTGACATCGATGAAGTTTGTGCTGCATGGGATGGGTGTGCTCCGGATCAACCTGGCCAACAGCAAGAACAAGGTCTCGCTCACGTACACACACACACACACACACACACACACATTGTCATAATGTGCATTATTTAAACTCAGACTGTACAGTAGAAATGTGTTGTAATGTTGAGAAATGAACAGAGCGTTTATCTCAGTCCAGGCTCTGTTTAGCCAATCAGTAGATTGGCACACAGAAATTGCACACGGAGGCAGTAATCCAAGCTCGGGGCCGAACCTCCGACGCAGTCCGCTGTAACATCAGGCATCGTTCTCATTAAAGGACGTGGGACATGGATTTTTTTCTGGGTATAATTATGTATAAAGGACATAAGAAATGCCATCTAAATCACTGCAGGGCGTCAAAAATGTGAAAATCATCACATTATTTAACTTTTTTGTACATCAGCGTAAAACAAGGATTCGTTGATGAGCTAGGTGGTCACGTGACCCGTGACGTCACAAAAACTTTCCAAGGAGCCGGCGCTTGGGAATCTAACGTAAACAGGTTACCGAAATGGACACCATCGACAGTGACATTCCCGATGTTTCACAGAGATGTGAAGTTAGACCCTATCAATTCGAACCGATAGCTGGAAATTCACATGAACATGGATCTTGTCTTTACTCTGACGGGTCAGATGATTCTGAGAGTGAGAGTTCATTCAATCCCCATGAAACTGAAAGCGGTCGGCTCGATAACACTTCCTGGTAAGTTAAAAACAATTCTGCTCAAAGCCTAATGATCTGTTGAAAGGTATTATTTTTGTATCATACATTGAAAGTTCATCATAGATCTAGCTAAAGTCCGTTGCAAGCTAGGTTTTTTTTTTGCTGATATTTTTCGAGATACAATGCTTCCAGAGTCCAAGATGAAAACATTCAAAATGGCGAAACGCCATCACACAGCCAACAACACTACGCCATTTGGCGAAAGAGATGAAAATTAACAAAAGTTAAACAAACTTACCAACATATTTTATTTAAATGTCCATTAATGTTACAGGATTTCTTGACTGTCTCTACAGTTGTCGGAATGTTAGGCCCTGTATATTATGGCGCCATCGCTGCCTCCGTGAACCCGGCTATACGGACTCTTAAATTTGGCTTGGCAATTAATATCGCTCAGTACCTGAGTATTAATGTTGAAAGAATCCTCAGTGAAATGGTCCGAACACAGTTTGTGGGAAACAGTAGGTGCAAAGTTTTTTCTACGGCAGTAGTGAGCCCACACTTTCCTCAGCTTCGGGTCCTTGGGGAATGCAAAAAAACTTACTCCAGGGCATTTCCCATTGGAATTATTGCAACCATAAGCAGCACAATACACCATGATGTCCAATGTACGTTAAAGACTATAAAAACAATTTTCTTGTCATCCACTTCTCCATTCATCTACCCCAGGGGTGGGCAATTATTTTTTCCATGGGGCCACATGAGAAACAGAAAATTTTGTGGAGGGCCGGACCAAAAGGCTGAACTAAATTCTGCATAATATTAATTGTATTTCTTTATATAAAGCAGTAAATAACATTGTTTTTACAAGCTGCTAAGACTGGTAAGAGTCTGGAAAAAACGAGGTTGCCTTTATAAAAAATGTCATTTATTCAATCAAATTTCCCAAAACAATGGTTAACAAAATGTGAACGTTTGTACCATTTTATTTTTTTTTTCAGTCACATTCACCCCAAAACACAAAGACATCACAATATTGTCTTTCTACTCCAAATATCAAGCAAGATATGTCATATTATAATAATGATGCCCACATTTGTAGTTTAATCACCTCATTTGGTGCTTTTCGCCGGAGATCGGCTCCGGCGCCTGCTGGTGACGTCACACGATGTGATTGGCTGGACCGTTTGAAGGATGACGTACAAGTTTGTGGTTGGTCTGGACAAATTACGGAAGTAGTTATCGCGGGATTAGGTTTCGTGGGTTTTCATGTCGCGCGCATTGCGTTTTTGTTGAACACAACTTCAAAATAAAAGCAATGCACATTCAGTCCGTGCACGAGGTAAAATTAGAAAATGCGTTTATTTTGTAATTTCTCATTAACCCTACGCGGGCCGGTCAGAATGAACCAAAGGGCCGGATGCGGCCCGCGGGCCGGAAAATGCCCAGGTCTGATCTACCCGCTTGTGCTGTGCCCGAAAGTGTTTGTGACGTATGATCACGTGACCGCGGCTCTTCCGGTTGTAAAATATGCATATCGGAGCTCGAGCAGAAATGCCATATAATCATCACGAATATAACGATTTTGCTGAATTTAATAGATGATTTTGTATTTGTTGATGCAATTAATTCATATTTTTAATGGAAAGAAACTGATATAGCGTGCTTTTATGTTTCATGTCCCATGTCCTTTAACGTATCAGATCCATGATTCCCAGTTTAACACCATCATGATTTCTGTCTCTCAAGTACCTTCTTTGAGTGATGCATGCTGCATCAGACTTGGACAAGATAACAGACAGAAATGACTAGAACACGAATGCCAAGTGTCCGTGTAGAATGCGACAAATATTTACAGCATACAGAGAGGCGCAGTTTCTAACAGGACCACTGGGTGGCAGCAGCTGCACTCTCACTGTGTGTCTCTTCTGGAAAACACCAGACCTGCGCACAAACTTTTCACTATTATTTAAAGAGAATGTGTTTAAAATTTGTGTCGGAGAGAGAGAGAATTGTTTTTAAATATATATTTAAGTTTAAAAAAAAAATCATATGTAACCCTGAAAAGAGAACCCCTGTAAAAATGACTTATTTTTTTTTAAAAATAAATTCTTGATCAGGTGCAAAGTCTTAATATTAACTCATTACAATATCTGCTGTATCGCTGAAAAGCGTACAAAAACACATGCCACTATTATTGGCACCCCTGCATTTAATAGGTTGGAGATACAGAGCAGGGCATCTGAGATCATTCTTCTTTACAGGATGGATTTTTCTCTGTTGGTTTTTTATCAGCGTGAAAGAAAGTGACTTCACCAAAAGGTGGATTTCCCCCCCCCAACCCTTTTTACTGATCTTTACAAAGGGCAATGAACAAAGGACAATAATCATGGAGCGCTGTGTGCAAGTATTAAAAAACAAACAAACCCTGAAACAGGAAATTAAAGGAAATGGGGAAAGATTTAAAAAAAAAAAAAACCGGTACATCAACAGGCAGATGGATGGATTGATTGTTTTTCCCTGAAGGGAAATTTGGGGATTTTGTTTTTTCTTTCGATTACGTTCATTATGTCTTATATTGAATATTGTTAGTTTTTTCCTTTTTTTATCAGACATCTAATTTTTTAGGTTTGTTTACCTTCTGACGTTTCGACGTACGACTGTCGTCTTCCTCAGAGTGTCACCGGATGTTATTGGTGACGCATCTTTTATCAGCTGATGTTGCCGAAGGTGTGGCCTTCCTGTCTGGGTTGACAGGTCGGTCACGCCTTCTACTGTCGGTTCGTCCCCTGCAAGATGGCACTCCAGGTGTGGGAGAGCATGTACGCTCCCTCATAGGAGTTTCAACACAAGAAAAAATGAACATAAGAAAGAGTGCGAAAAGGAGACAGCGACAAGACAAACCCGAACAATAAAAGAAAAGGCACAACAGGAAAATTATAAGTCAGCCATAACAGATCACTGCAAAAGGGAAAATCATGTTATGGACTGGGGGAATGCCAGAGTCATCCGCACAGAAGATAACAAACATCAGCGCTGGATCAGGGAGGCCATGGAGATCCGTAAGCGAAGCCCGAGGACCATCAACCGGGATGAGGGAGCGTACATGCTCTCCCATACCTGGAGTGCCATCTTGCAGGGAACGAACCGACAGTAGAAGGCGTGACCGACCTGTCAATCCAGACAGGAAGGCCACACCTTCAGAAACATCAGCTGATAAAAGATGCGTCACCAATAACATCCGGTGACACTCTGAGGAAGACGACAGTTGTACGTCGAAACATGTCGGAAGGTAAACAAACCTAAAAAATTAGATGTCTGATCAAAAAAGGAAAAAACTAACAAGATTGTTTTTTATTTAATGTTTTTTTAAAAAATGCATTATTGTAAAACGTTTTTTTTGTGTGTTTTAAAAAAAACTAATTAAATAAAAGACCATGAAAAATAAGATGGTTTAAAAAACAAAACACATCCGCACCTGACATCACACAGAGAAATTTAGTGAAAACTGGAACATATATGGTGCGTTCATGTGCTATGGGAATTATGGTAAATACCAAACGCCGACATGGAACGCACACATGAACACCTCCTCTTGTGGTATTTTCCACTGGGCAACTCATAGAAAATTTTGATACACAAGTTGCCGAGATGAGATGAACTTTAACCTTTTCAACATGGCGGTGAGCGGTACAAGACTAGCTTATGAACCAAGAAAGAAGTGGTTTTCACCTACGGAAAGCTGACTCTCACCTTTTAAACGAGTCATGTTATGTGTATTATATTTATTATAATATGTATATTATAGCCTAATACAAAATATTCTGTGGCTGTCCAAAGAATGCCAACAATGATCGAGATACTGGCTACTCTCATTGTGGCTCCAGCCAAATTTCCAAAAACTGCGTGGCATTCAATGTGTTAAGAAAATCTTTACTTGTCATGATGAGGAAATATTCAGCATTTTTTGACTTTTGATAACTCGTATTCCTGCTGCAGCTGATGAACAAGGCAATCTATAATTGTTTTAGCCAAATAACAGGCCCGATTCTGAATCTGGTCCACCATCTTTAATTTGTCAACAACAACAAAAGCATGTGAACACAACACACTGGTAAATACCACTTCCCAACTGGAAAATATCATCTTCCCATAGCACATGAACGCAGCATCAATCCAGCGTTTACATTAACGCACGCAGCTTCCTCTCTCTCTCTCTCTGACACGTGTTCTGCAGGTGCAGTTAAATACTACATCATTGCCGTGTCATCTCGCTCCTTAAACACATGTTGTGTAATTACCAGGCAGTTAGCATGCGCTGCGGTGGCTAATTACCATTGGTGGTGATAAAGGTCATACAGATGGTTCTCTTTTTAAACAGACACTCCCGCCTCCTCATCGGCTTTTGTCTTTTTTTTTTTTTTTAAATCTTTTGATTTGTGTGGTTAGGAAGCTGAAAATCTATTGTGTTTCTGCAGAGGCTGATGAACTGTGTGTGTGTGTGTGTGGGTGGTACAGGTTCATGCTCACTCTGTTCTGTCATGTGGGCGATGCTTCGATGAAGAACAGGTGCTCTTTCCATTCATAAGCCACGCCCTTTCTTGCCTGTGGGCGGATCAGGGGGTGCGGTCTGCTGCAGCGCGAGGCTACGAGTACGAACTCAACGACTCGGCACTCTAGTGAGTCACGCACACTTCAGCAACACACACGCACCTCAGACACAGTCCTGTAGGTCATGTCGTTTGTATACAACCACGCCATTAAATTTTGGATTCTGTTTGGTCAGGGGGTGTTGATTTAATTTCCTGTTATAGCAGTTTATATGAACGTTATCATTTCCACAGCAGCAGCTCATGACCCACACGCATACTGTTGTAGGAAAACCCTGCTGTGGGGACAGAAGCCTGTGCACCAAAATTCAATAAAAAGAGGGTGAAGTAAGCAGAACAGGAAGCTGTCAGAGAATTTCATGCACCATTTAGTGAAAATTGACAAACTCGTCTCCTGTAGTGTGTAGGAAATGGGCACAAAATAAACAGGAAGGGGGGCGGGTGCGTGCGCACGCGCATGTCGATCAGATCAGGAACACGCACTGTTAAGGACGTGCCAATTCCTGGCTGCAAAAGTTCTTTATCCTTTTAAATATCTCATGAATACGTTTAACAGCCAGCAAATGGACAAGAAATGAGCTGCAGATGTTTCACGCTGCTGTAATTGGACAGTTGACCTCATCAGTGACCTGTGACCTTCCCCCCCCCCTTTGTTTCATGCGTATTCTGTGACTCATCCTGGGACGAATTTCACACCATTTCATCTTTTTGTTGTGTTCAGAATGATGCACTTCTTCTGATATTAATTGACTGACTGACTGACTGCTTTTGTTGCAGCTTGTTTATCTTTTTTATATAGCTTAAGGCTCTTCACACGTGTGTCGTCCTCTTAAAAAAAAAAAAAAAAAAACAATCAAACCCCAGCCTGTGTTCTAATTGTGATCCTATGAGAATGCAGTTGCTTTTATTAAAACTAGGGGTCGACCAATAATCGGCCTGGCCGATATATCGGGCCGATATTCTGCATTTTTAGGGTTATCGGTATCGGCCATAATTTCCACCGATATGCCGATAACATGCCTTTTTGCAGCCATTTCGTTCCTAACACGACTGTCACTGCACGTCCTTTCCTGCACTTGCCTCTCTGAGTTCAAGAACACGGTCCCGCCCACCACAACATCTGATTTGTTTGGCACAAGAGATACAGCCAATCAACACGCGTAGCTAACCGCTGTGAACTGTTTCAAGGCGGCCGTACAGGCACTCGGGCAGAAGCAGATCCCACTTCAAGGTACACGCTGCTTTTGTCGCAATAAGTCACAAACACACAAGTTGCAAAAGCACAACATCATTATCAGGGATGAGAGTTTTCCGCTTTTTGGCGGAATTCCGCGCTTTTTTTTTTCAGTCAAAATGAACCTTTTTTATATTGTTGCAAATCCGTTAAGAAAATTTTAGGGGGGTAGGGTATAGGGATGTTAACCGATGACCGTTTGACCGGTGGTTGATTTTGGAGCGGAGGACTTGGAATTCTGTGTTGTAAACGCTTGGGGCGTGCCATGCGGTGTAAGGACGACAGCTGACGAATCAGAAACACCCATTCAGTCATGTCCCGCCCTCCCGCCCCAGTTAAAGACAGCTGACAAATCAGAAACACCCATTCAGTCATGTCCCGCCCCAGGTGAACACAGCTGCCACTCGTCGAAAGAAAAAAAAGTGTAGACACAGGCTTTTTAAGCTTACAAATTACTATTCTGTGTTTTTTTTTTTTTTTTTTTTTTAAATTATTATTAGAAGGCACATGGAGTTTAGTCCTGCCTTGGCCAGTGCATTCTGAAAGTATGTTTCGGTCTGTAGCCAACAATGCATGTTATTGCAGATCAGATCTCTCCACACAAACTAAAGGCACAGATGCCGACTTTTTCACAGCTGAATTGTGCAGATCCGATTGCTTTCCTTTTGAGCATACAGAATTTACTCTGATGAACTTATTCAGACACTCCAACGCCCCCCCCCTAAAAAAAAAAATCGGATCTTTGCACGATTCAGCCGTGAAAAAGGCGGCATCCGCTAAAAGGCGCGCCGTTTGCATCCCTGTTTAAACTCGAAAGGGAGCAAAAGAAAGCAAGGCTGGAGCATGTGAAAAATCAAGAGGAGTTGGCTAATGCCGCTTTTCCACTACAAACGCGGCTGAGTTGGGCTGAGCCGTGCCGTGCTGAGTCGGGCTGAGTCGAGCTGAGCGGGGCTGTTGGAGTTGCATTTCGACTACAACCGCGCTGAACCGTGCTGGCTGGAAGTGGGTGGACACATTGGGTGGAGTTAGCGAAAGTGGGTGGACGTCACGTGATGTCGTTAAGCAGCGCAAACAGTGACATCAGTGAGCTTTTAAGCGGTAGTCTCACGACCCGGATAGTAAACAATAAACATGGAGGACATGGAGTCGTTAGTGTTGCTGGTCTTGGTGCTGTGGCTTGTTGTCACCGACAACGCGGACAGATACTGGCAAGAGCGTATAGATGAGGCGAGGCGCATAAGGCTTCAGAAATTCTCGTAATTCTTCTTCTTCCGGGTTTGCGGTGTTTACAGATCCCAGCGTGCTCGCGGGGCGTGTGTGGGCATGTGAGGACACTCCTCCTCACCAATCAGTGCACAGGGGAGTGTCTGCTCACGCCCCCAACCTCACTCGGCTCGGTTTGGCTCGCTTCAGCCCCACTCCAAAACGGTGCGAGTTTTAGGGGCTAAGCAGGGCTGAAGCGAGCCGAGTCGTGCTGTTCTTTGGTAGTCGAAACGCGAGCCGTGTCGGGCTGAAGTGAGCTGAAGCGAGCTGAAAAAGGGTAGTGGAAAAGGGCCATAAAAAGAGGGAGAGGACCAACAAGCTTTTAGCTCTTGCTAAAAAAGCTCAAAATAAAGAAGAAATAAATTTTCTGCACCATGAAACTGTAAATAGTTGTATATATTGTAAATAAACACTTTATAGAACCAAAGGAAAAATGTATTCATAAATCATATAAACCATTATTTAATATAGCAGTGGATGTGTTACCTTAGTTTGGATTTAGAGCAGCAAATTTGAAGTGTCATGTTGGTGCTCACCTGGAATGTATATGCAAAATTTATCACAAAAGGCCCGTCAATGTTTCCTTTACATAGGTGTAGCTGATCTTTATCAAATGAAAGTTTAAGTAATGTATGTACTTGAAAGAGAGTTCTACTTTTGTATAAGTGTCAATTTTGTAAGCAAACAGGGTATGGTATTTCAACAACATTTGTAAAATTTTGATGATAAAAATAAATGGTTTTTAGGGTAAAAAAATCTCTCAAATCCATGAGCTCACGGGGGCTTCGCCCCCTGGGCCCCTACCGGGGCTTCGCCCAAGCCCCCAGACCCCCGGCTAATTTTTCAGATTTTTTCATCACAAGCCACTCTCATCCCTGCATTATAGGCTTACATTCTTCATCTACTACTCGTTAAAATTGTCCATTTGCATCTGTGTAGCCAGGCAAACTTAGCTTACGGAAGGAAGCACTTGAATTAGCCTACAACCAACTGGTCTCGCTGAAACTACATGTAATGCTTCCTTCACTACAGTATAATCCGCCTAAATCGGGAATATTAGGCTTGGGCATTAAAAGCATTAGAATGTAGATGGTTACTTGTTAAGTTGTTACATAATAGGGAGTGATAGCCGACTTGATGTTTGATTTTACTTTTTAAAAAATGCTGCAGGCAGCTCCCGACACTTGATTTGTTATTTAAAAACTACTTGAAGTTGGTAAGTCTTGCTTAGTTCTTAGTGTAAAAGAATCCAGAGTGTATTTTCATTTATTTTCCACTGAAAATGGTGAGCTGGAATATAGTAGGGAGTGATTTTATTTTTTTATTGGTGAATATTTTATTATTTTATTTCTCATTTTATTCTAACTAATGTTTGACTTTATTGTACAAATGCTGCTGGCATCTCCCTGAACAAAACTTCATGTTCAATTTTACAATTAAACATACATTTCATGGATATGAAGGTCTGTGTCAGTGTGTGCTATGTTTAATTTCATGTGAATTATAATGTTTTACATTTATCGGTTGCACATATCGGTTATCGGCATCCCAATTCCATAATAATCGGTATCGGCCCTGAAAAAAAACATATCGGTCGATCCCTAATTAAAACAGTTTTTTAATCTCCTGTCCAATCAGTGTGCAGGACAGAAGAGGAAACTAATCATGGAGGACAGCGTGCCCTTTTGATGTGTTGAATATCGCCAGCATTCCAATGTCTGTGTAGTTAAAACTAATGTGGTGTGGGAAATCAGGAATTTTAAGCAGACTGTCACAGGACAGATGAGTCTGAAATGTTGTCTGTCCGTCCAAGTTTCAGTCTGTCCGAATGACGGGCCAAAGGCCCGGAACAATGCGGCCAGGGGTCTGGGTTCTACTTTAGAGCCCCGGAAGCTGAAGGGCTTTAGATGCTTCTCAGCTATTTCCAGGCACGTTTTCGTGATCTTCAAAGGCCAAATTATACTCGAGATTAGTTGCTAATTACACTACAAATTCAATATAACTTGCAAGAAAATGTCAGAAGGTTCAAGAAAATCCTGCTTAAAGTTCTACCCAAGAAAACAGTCGCGCACACAGGTCAGTTCCATGTGTAGAACAAAGTCCGGGAGGAGGTCAGGATGGTCCAGTTGGTTACAACTTACTGGGACTCGTACGGTATATCGGTACTGTAATAACACTCATGAAACATCCTGTCAACAATGACCGTTTTATACTTTGTTTATTATAAGTCTATATAAGAAATTTAGTAATTAACAATACAACTATTCTTACAGAATAGAGTTAAAATTTTGAGGACGAGATTCCAAGTAGCTTTGTAACAAAATGACGTTTGAAATGACTCCGAACTCGACAGGGTCATATCATTCGGCATTCACACTCAAATCTGCTGCACTGGAACTTAGAAGAAAATTCTATTAAACTCTATTAAAATATTAATCTACATCCTACAAAGCATATGACTGACTGACGTTCTTATTATGAATAAAAAATGCGTAGTAGTAATAATAATAATAATAATAATAATAATTGGCAGTTTGGCACTGAACCTAATACTGTACTGCAAAGTTTAATGTAAACTGAACTCATAATCAACCGACTGGATCAGTCAGATCCTGTCAACACTAAAACACTAGTTCACCTGCATCATGCAATAAAAACAGCAGTGAACACCGAGTGGATTATTATTGCCTTATTTAGTGTGCGACTCAGGGAGAGGGCGGGGCCTGTACATTTTGGCAGGGCTACGACCTTCGGTGGCGGAGTTATGAATTTTTAAAGTCGTGCCCGCGGGGCCGTTTCACAGGCCGTGTTACGACATTAACGTATTCACCCAGAGTAACATTTGGAATAATATTAGAAGTAGATGAGACCCATAGCTTTACAATTTTTCATGGGCTATCCGGTTTAATGCTTTTGAAATACAGACGGACAAATGCGAAAATTACCCGTCGGTGTCCGCTGGGCCGGCCTCATTTCCCACACTGCTAACGGAGTGTGTGTTTTTGGGGCATTCGGTGATTTTGTGATGTCCCACTTAACGTAAATTCTTTTGGTTTTCTGCCTCCAGAGCTTCAACGGAGACAAACCGCCTCCTCATCGCCCGAGTTACACCCTCCTTTACTTCATCTGCATTACTGATTAGAATTAATCTCCTCTACCCCTTTTCCACCAAATCAGTTCCAGGGCTGGTTCGGGGCCGGTGCTGGTTCACAACTCGTTCAACTTGCGAGCCAGCTGAGAACCAGTTTGCTTTTCCATAGCTCATGGTGCTAAGGGGAGCCACGTCATTACGTCGCTGCGTTTGCATAAACCTTGGCGCGAATATCGAAGCAACAACAACACGGAGAAGAAGAAGAAGAAGCAGCAACAACAACAATAATGGATGACTTCGTGTTTGTACAGCTGCTGCTTCTTGGCGCTTAAAAATGGCGACCTTTTGCGGTCTTGCGATTGTTGTTGGTCTTAACAACTCCAGCAGTTCTTTCCTCTGGCCCAGCAGAGAGTTGGTGCTAGCCTGGAACCGGTTTTTCTGGCCCCAGAGCCAGTTCTTTGTCAATGGAAACAGAAAACCCGGTTCCAAACTAAGCACTGGCCCCGAACCAGCCCTGGAACTGCTTTGGTGGAAAAGGGGCAATCTAGAGTACTGTATGAGCCAGGCTGGTTAGTTTTCCAGTATTAGCTAGGACAAACAGTGTCATGGTTACACCATGAATATCGTGTAATGTTTCATTTTTTTAAAAACATTCTAGAAAATCATCTTTTAATAGTATGACGTCAAAACAGCTGGGGGGGCGGTTTCGGTATCTTTAGCAGCTTTAGGCGTACCATTAAAATTATTGCATTATTTCCTGACGGTGCCGTTTCCTGCTTACAAGAAACTAGAAAGGCAACATCTACAAATATGAACAATAGGCAGTGGGTTTTATCACTAAAGTTTTATCTACAGAGATGCATCTTCAAATATTGGGCGATACAATTAAAATGTGTTTTGGAGTTTTTTATGTATGGTATTTATTTTTTTAAACAGGTTATCAGCTGTATTTAAGTGGTCATTTTAATGCTCATGTCTGATATTTAAGCTGTGTTTACTAATACTCGCAGGTTTTATTCCTGTTAGCTGAGTGTTTAAATATAAAGTTGTGTATCGCACATCAAAACAAAATTGTGTGTGCTGGTGCTGCTGCAGTGTGTCATCTGTTCGGTTCGAAAATGAGATCACAGCAATGTTCTAAAAACAAAAAAGATTTATCACACTAAACATTTTATTGTAGTGTTCTTAGAAGCAAGGTGTGTGTCTTTATAGAAACCATGAATTGTCGCTGTGTGTGTGTGTGTGTGTGTGTGGCTTTGTGTGCTTTCGTGTAAGCATTTTAGATGCGCGTGTGTGTGTGTGTCAGGGATAAAACACCAGGAGGTTAATTATTTAAATTTGGCAGCTTGGGTTTCCTGTGTCGCAAGAGTGTGGCATGCGTCACAGCAAATGAGGATCCAAGTTAGAGGGGTGTGTGTGTGTGTGTGTGTGTGTGCGCACGCGTGACTTAAATGGCAATTAGTCCTGTGTAGTTGTGTTTAAGTAGAGAGCATGGCCACCCTGGAGCTGCTCCTTTTGGATTTGTCAGGCTGTACAGCATTTTTAAAGTGTGTGTGGTTGTATGACCATAATATTACTTAGTAAAAAACACTGTCAGTTGCTGCTGTAGTAAAATACTGAGTGACCAGGTGGTGTGATGCGGACTTATTGTCTTGGTGTTGATGATTTTCCTACAACAGCACGTCCCTAAGAGATTTATTTCTCTTCTGGCACACTGATTTACCAATGAGGTGTGTGGGGTTTTACAACCCTGATTCCAAAAAAGTTGGGACAAAGTACAAATTGTAAATAAAAACGGAATGCAATGATGTGGAAGTTTCAAAATTCCATATTTTATTCAGAATAGAACATAGATGACATATCAAATGTTTAAACTGAGAAAATGTATCATTTAAAGAGAAAAATTAGGTGATTTTAAATTTCATGACAACAACACATCTCAAAAAAGTTGGGACAAGGCCATGTTTCCCACTGTGAGACATCCCCTTTTCTCTTTACAACAGTCTGTAAACGTCTGGGGACTGAGGAGACAAGTTGCTCAAGTTTAGGGATAGGAATGTTAACCCATTCTTGTCTAATGTAGGATTCTAGCTGCTCAACTGTCTTAGGTTTTTTTTGTCGTATCTTCCGTTTTATGATGCGCCAAATGTTTTCTATGGGTGAAAGATCTGGACTGCAGGCTGGCCAGTTCAGTACCCGGACCCTTCTTCTACGCAGCCATGATGCTGTAATTGATGCAGTATGTGGTTTGGCATTGTCATGTTGGAAAATGCAAGGTCTTCCCTGAAAGAGACGTCGTCTGGATGGGAGCATATGTTGCTCTAGAACCTGGATATACCTTTCAGCATTGATGGTGTCTTTCCAGATGTGTAAGCTGCCCATGCCACACGCACTAATGCAACCCCATACCATCAGAGATGCAGGCTTCTGAACTGAGCGCTGATAACAACTCGGGTGGTCCTTCTCCTCTTTAATCCGAATGACACGGCGTCCCTGATTTCCATAAAGAACTTCAAATTTTGATTCGTCTGACCACAGAACAGTTTTCCACTTTGCCACAGTCCATTTTAAATGAGCCTTGGCCCAGAGAAGACGTCTGCGCTTCTGGATCGTGTTTAGATACGGCTTCTTCTTTGAACTATAGAGTTTTAGCTGGTAACGGCGGATGGCACGGTGAATTGTGTTCACAGATAATGTTCTCTGGAAATATTCCTGAGCCCATTTTGTGATTTCCAATACAGAAGCATGCCTGTATGTGATGCAGTGCCGTCTAAGGGCCCGAAGATCACGGGCATCCAGTATGGTTTTCCGGCCTTGACCCTTACGCACAGAGATTCTTCCAGATTCTCTGAATCTTTTGATGATATTATGCACTGTAGATGATGATATGTTCAAACTCGTTGCAGTTTTACACTGTCGAACTCCTTTCTGATATTGCTCCACTATTTGTCGGCGCAGAATTAGGGGGATTGGTGATCCTCTTCCCATCTTTACTTCTGAGAGCCGCTGCCACTCCAAGATGCTCTTTTTATACCCAGTCATGTTAATGACCTATTGCCAATTGACCTAATGAGTTGCAATTTGGTCCTCCAGCTGTTCCTTTTTTGTACCTTTAACTTTTCCAGCCTCTTATTGCCCCTGTCCCAACTTTTTTGAGATGTGTTGCTGTCATGAAATTTCAAATGAGCCAATATTTGGCATGAAATTTCAAAATGTCTCACTTTCGACATTTGATATGTTGTCTATGTTCTATTGTGAATACAATATCAGTTTTTGAGATTTTGTAAATTATTGCATTCCGTTTTTATTTACAATTTGTACTTTGTCCCAACTTTTATGGAATCGGGGTTGTAATTTATTGAAGACCACCACATCATAGTTTTTCTGTTTTTATCTTTTCACTCTGACTTTTCCCTCTGTTTGTTTTTTTATGCACGCGCACACCCCCCCCTTCTCTCTATGTAAAAGGTCATATTTTCCAAATTTCTTTTGTCCACCTGGGGTCCCTTATTACCGGTCTCTTGCCACCAAACGACGTGTCTGTCTGTGCATCTTTCTTCTGTTTCCGTCTCTTCAGAGATGATTGGAAATACTTTTCAAAACTTATCCCAAAGTAGTGAATCATAAACATACCTCAATCAATCGTGGGTGTTTCCCAGTTCAGGGAGTGTGTCCTCGTCCCTAGGTGTTTCCCCACTGCTCCACTTTCCATCAGGGTTCATTGATAAACTCTCTGTGACGCTTTTCCTCATTGGTGTTTAGGCTGATCATCCTCACAGATAAGCACCACTGTTTCCATGAACTCTCGGTGCAAATACCGTGACACTCACTTCACCAAAACTGTGAGGTTTTTCCACTCTGAAAGCACGGAGACCTAAAATTATCATCAAAACTCAATCATTAAAGATTAAAGCCCAAATTTTCCGGAAAAAAATGATAGTGACATGAAGCTTTATCATCCACATGTATCTAATATGTAGACATAATCCTGAACTCCATCGTAGTCACCGTGAAGGGATAAAGGGGGGGTCAACAGGATTGAAGTGATGATAATCGGACGGGGGGGTAGGGGGAGTCAGACACGACCATAGCTGTCACGACCTGCTGTGAGCTGCTGAGATCTGAAGGCCAGTAACGTCTCTGTAGTGTGGTTCATCACACACACTCCCACTCTCACGGTTAAACACACACCCAAGGCTAAAACTTCTGGCCAGGGGGTTTATCTGATCAGACTAATGCTGGAATGTCAGCTAATTGTTTTGGCACTTGGAGGCGTGTGTGTGTGTGGTGACTCAGTATAGCAGTAAAACAAAGCCTGAAGTATCTGCAGCGTATCTTTATACAAGAGCAGCTGTTCATTCTGAACAGTCACAAATGAGCTTGTTGAGGTTTTAAAGACTTTTGGATCATCATTAGCAGGAGGTTTTGGTTGAAGAAGTGATGGTTCAGCAAACATGGGAAAAATTTCTCTGGTCTGATGTCACCAAAGTCGAACTTGTTAGCTTTGGCACAAAGCTCTATATTTGGAGGAAACCCAACGCTGCTGATCGCTCTGAAACACCATCCGTACAGTGACGCGTGGTGGTAGCAGCATCAGCATCATGTTCAGCGTTACTCTTGGCATCTTGGGCTACATTCACACTGCAGGCTGAAGTGACTCAAATCCGATCTTTTCGCCCATATGTGACCTGTATCCGATCTTTTATTGACAATATGAACGACACAGATCCGATTCTTTCAAATCCGACCCAGGCCGTTTGGATATGTGGTGCTAATTCCGATTCCTAGCCGCTCTTTTCATATGCGACTTCAGTCTGAACCGCCAGGTCGCATTCATCCGACTTGCACGTCATCAACAAGCCACAAACGTCACTATTCTGCGCTGAAGTAGGCGGCGGGTCTCTCAAAAAAAGTTACAACAACATGGCGCATAATCACGGGCGCAGATAGAGGGTGGGACTCGTCCCACCCAGATTTAAATTCACCTCGCTCGGTCCCCCCACTTATAGGGAGGAAAAAACGTCTATGCTGTCTTTCTTTGCATAAGGCAAACCTCACGGAAAAATCAAAAGACTAATTACCATTCGGTTTATTGAGGTGCACGGCAGTGTATACATAGTTGCAACAACTCACATAAAACAAAACAAAGACTGATATTCGGTTGGTTGAGCTGCGCAGACTGCACAGGTTGCGAGCTCGAGCTTGGTTGCTATGGTAACCCACAACAAGTTTGACAAGCATGTTGGGGTTGGTTTGCTGGCAGCTTTGTCCCCCCCAGTTTTTTGTCCCCCCCAGTTCAAAAAACGTATCTGCGCCCCTGCGCATGACATCAATGCGAGGGACGCTTCGGGCTGTGAAGGTTCTGAATCTTCTCAATGGAAGGACGCAGAGGTTAGGGAGCTGATTTCCATTTGGGGGGATGCAGCTATTCAAGCTAGATTGGATGGGTCATACCGCAACCGGGCGGTTTTGCTTCCGTAAACACTGGCCATGCTCACTGCGTGTGACGTCGTCGTATCCTGCAATGCGCATGCGGAACACTTTTAGGTCGCTTTTCGTTCATACTGAGGATCACATACAAGTCGCATATATTTGTTAATGTGAACGACCTCACAAAAAAATCGGATTTCACAAAAAAATCGGAATTGAGCATTAAGCCTTGCAGTGTGAACGTAGCGTTGGTTGCTGCTTCTTCTAAGCGCTTCGTTACCTGGTCACTGATGTTTGGTGGACGGTCTCCTTCAGAGACGATTAAACAAAATGCAGCACTCGCAAGCGACCAGATCGCATACAGTACGACAGCGTAAAGATTTTGAACTTGTGTAATTGGCAGAGCGGTGGTGTGTTTATTAAATCAAACCCCCGGAGGACCGGAAGGATAATCCTGCTTAGGCACATCACTCCTCAGGCATATGCAAATCCACTGTAGTTTGGGTAACACCCTGAGGCACGAATATTTAACATTTGTCATTAGCATATGCATGGTGGTGTGGGGTTTATTTTACCCCCCCCCGAAATCTCTTGACACACACTCGTTCATTTTACAGCGCTCACAGGTATCAATGCCCTGGTGAGTAAACAGCTTAAGATAAGGCAAAGAAGCTTTAGATTCAGTTTAAACTTTATTTGAAGACAATACATGTGAAGGCAGCCTCACGGGTCCTTCTCAGGAAAGATAATCCCATGTTTTTGTGCATTTTTTTTTTTTCTTCCCTCTTTTTCTATAGTTTTTTCGATAACATGGCCCGGATCGTGTCTCCAGAATACGTGCCCACGGAGATGGATGTGCTGAGGGTCAGAATCCGGACCACGGGCGTCATCGAGACCCAGTTTAAAGTCAAACACCTGGTGTTCAGGTAAAACACTGCGACGCTCCTTTACTCCATGTTCAACTACTCCGTTTCTGTTCATGTCTAACGTATCTAAAAAAAAAAAGAGCGAATTAATTATTGAATGAATTAAAACACAATCGCTGTGTGAGCGAGAGCAGCTGTGACCAGCGAGCACTGAACGCCGAAACCATTCCACCGCACTCCTTTAACAACACCACATTAATATTCACCCCTCAGTTGTCTGCTCATGTCTCATTACGGTCACACTCCATCATCAGATGCCTGATTAAACACCCCCCCACCCCCACCCCAGAGTGTGTCGAGAGGATTGTGGGTAATTCTCTGCCTTCCAGACCATTTGGATGTTAATGAGCACGTTTACATGCGCACTTCATTTCAAACGGAGCAAAGGATTATGGGAGGTTTGGATTACGAGGCGTTTTCTACACATGGCTGGCGTTCTGGAGCCGCTTCACTTTCGTCTGCTGATCTTCAGCATTAAATCGGCTCTGTCTCACTCGGTTTCAGCTAAAGAGAAACCCCATGAACGTCTGCGTCACGTTTGATTTCCATAATGTGACTTTTTCATAAATGAAATGTTTGAAATTCAGCGGTGAAAGAGCGTGGTCAGGTGATTATGCTGGAGCTCTCTTAGCTGGTTGGTAAACGGTCTGTCTTTCAAGCATCTCCAAGTTAAATTAAAAACGCGCACACAGTTTTCTTCGTTAGTTCTTTCTCTGCGTTAATACAGTTCCTCATTTCTTCTCCTTAATATTTTGGCATTTGCCGGTCGTAAAGTTTTTTTAATCTTAATTTTTTATTAGTTCTTTAACTAGAAACTTGGTTAAATACTTTCTAACAACGTTATTCTAAAAAAAAAAAAAAAAAATTATTTGAAAGGTGCACTGTGTTGGATTTCGGGGATCTGTTAGGAGAAACAGAATATAGACCCTTTTCACTCGCGTGACCTTCGTAAACGCGACCGCCATTTTGGACATGAAGAAATAACGGTTTATGGCACAGACCCTTTCAGTTCTCGCTCATCTAGCTGCTACAATGACTGCTTAGACTGCAACAGTAATACCTAACACACATTTAAGTATCCGTCGTAAAGACGTGAAACTCGTCGAGTGACGAGTGTGTTCATTGATAAGCTAACACAATCTAAAAGTAGACATACCATCACACTGCCCTGGTGCTGTGTACAGTTTACCTTCTATGGTTTGTGCACTCACTATTTGCCATTACTCTCTCCAACCCAGTGTTCGAACTATGCCGATATTTTCGGGGGGGCCCTTTTTTCCCTTGGGGGCGTGTGTGCTTGCGCTTGTCTCAGAGCGCAGATCTCCAAACACATGAGAAGCCTATCTTACGCACATATCACGCCGACTCCACACACGCATCGCGTCTGAAGTCATAACTCATCAGGGGAAATCGTGTCCGCATTGGCATGTTCAAAAAACAACCTCGCGTCAACAACGATGCCACACGCAAGAAAAAAAACAGTCAGGCTACTCAACACATCTGATCCACAGCAGCACCAAAGCATCACTGGAAATCATGTCAACAACCAATCTTCCATTTCAACACGCGTCAACAAACAAATGGCACCAAGGCAAGGCAAGTTTATTTATATAGCACATTTCATACACAATGGCAGTTCAATGTGCTTTACAGAAGTAAAAACAAAAACAGTAAGCAATAGAGAAATAAAATTACATAAAATAATTTTCTTTATTCTAAAATAATTAATTAATTAAAAGAATTAAAAGAAAATAATAAGAATTAAACAATAGTAGAAATAAAATATTAAAATGCCAAAAAGAAAAAGAGAAAGGGGGGAAAAAAAACTAGCAGAATAAAATAGAATAAAGTTAAAGTAAATTTAAAACATGCAGAGAAAGTAAAGATTATAAAAAATGTAAAAATATTAATTATTTAACAGAAAGCATCTGAAAACAGCTTGGTCTTTAACCTAGATTTGAAGCTGCCAACAGCAGGAGCATTTTTGATGTCCTCTGGCAGTTGCTTCCATAGCTGTACTGCATAGTAGCTAAAAGCTGCTTCACCACACTTTGTTTTAACAACTGGTTTTAATAGTAAATTTTTCTGCTGCGATCTGGTAGATCTGATTGGGTTAGGCCGCTGCAACATATCAGAGAGGTAATTGGGCCCTGTACCATTTAGAGATTTGTACACCAGCAGCAATGCTTTAAAGTCAATTCTGTAGCTTACTGGAAGCCAGTGAGCCACAAACATGAACGAATCGGTCAGGCTACCGATTCCAAACCCACAGCAGACGAGTAATTAAATGCATCTTACCTTAAAGCAGAATCGACCACAAAGGAAGTGTGTTGGCACTGTTGGCACACTTCCTTTCTACTAGTTTGTGTCCCCAACCTGGCAGCAGCAGTCGTTGTCATATCGGTTTATTTTATCTTTGATGTAAACACAACACTTCGGATATGCAAATGCTTCCCGTTACACACGATTGCTATGTCAATAAACATCATTTTGCCAATATTTTAGAGACCGTCCATCTTCTCCGTCGGTCAGCGTCTGTCGGGATCCGATAAAATGATAAATCTTGCCTTGTGTGTTGGTTACTACATCCAGGTGCACAACAATATGATGGCATGATGGAAGTCTTGCTGAAAGTAAAAACTTTCTTTGATGGCTATATTCCTTTCGATGCTTCGCCGTCGTTCCTCGTTGTTGGCTGTGGTAGACTACTGGTAGTTCATGTCCAAAATGGCGGCCGCGTTTGTCGTGACGTCACGTGGGAAGGGTCCATAGTATTCATGATTGTTTTCATTAGTGTATAATCATCTGTAACTGCTGAATCATGGGGTTTTCATTTGCTTCAAATGAGCGCTTCATACCGACACGTGAAGCAGGTCCTCTTCCACAGAGCTGCCATGATCATGGATGTAAACGGCGCGCCTTTTGGCGGATGCCGCCTTTTTCACGGCTGTCTGGGGGACTTGTGTGAATTGTGCAGATCCGATGAGGTGGTTTTGTTTGTTTGTTTGTTTGGGGGGGCGTTGGAGTGTCTGATTATAATTTCATCAGAGTAAATTCTGTATTAAAATTACTAAATAAGCAAATGCCATTACAGTCCATGAAACATAGGAAGTATAAGTATGAGAAGAAAACAGTCAATCAGAAAGCTGTGCACGGAAAGCCAATTACGTAACTTGCGTTGGACTGATGGAAATCCTTGCGCGTGCAGTGAAGTGCAGCCAGCAGCAGATAGTGGCGCGCAGCCAATTGGCTTTACGTGCGCAGCTTTCTGATTTACTGACTGTTTTCTTCTCATACTTATACTTCCTATGTTTCATGGACTGTAATGGCATTTGCTTATTTAGTAATTTTAATACAGAATTTACTTTGATGAAATTATAATCAGACACTCCAACGCCCCCCCCCCCCCCCCCCCCCCCAAAAAAAACTCATCGGATCTGCGCGATTCACACAAGTCCCCCAGACAGCCGTGAAAAAGGCGGCATCCGCCAAAAGGTGCACCGTTTGCATCCATGCATGATGCACCGCCAAGTTTCTACAGCAGCCCAGAACAGACAAACCAGGGGGCGTCGCGGCTCAGGTGGATAAGGTGCCATACCATAAATCCGGGGACCTGGGTTCGATTCCGGCCCGAGGTCATTTCCCGATCCCTCCCCGTCTCTCTCTCCCGCTCATTTCCTGTCTCTACACTGTCCTATCCAATAAAGGTGAAAAAAGTCCAAAAAAAATCTTTAAAAAAAAAAAAAAAGAACAGACAAACCAAACACTGGCGAGAGAGAGAGAGCGCTCATTTCTGTTTCCTGGTTTTATAAAAGGCAGCCAGCACCAGAACGAAGGCAAAGAATTTGGAGCCATTTTAAGAGACTGATGGCGCTCAGTATAGGCTTGTTTTTTTTTTTTTTTAAAAGGTGCCATTGCATCGTTTTTTCATTAATTGTGCGGTGGTCTCTAGTATGAATGAATGCCGTAAGCTGGTTTTGGTGAAAGAAAAAAAAAATGCTGTGGTTCTCCTGTTTCAGGCTGTTCTAGTTCGGTGGAGGAGTGGGTGGGGAGAGAACGACAGGATTTCAGCTCTGACTCATGAATATTCGTGACATGTAAACATATCGCTTCTGATTGGCTAACAGCACCGTGACGCTCCCTCCAGTAGCTTATGGGCGAGGCCATGACTACTAATTTTCGAAGTGACGCAAGTTCTTAGGGCTTTTTCTGATTGGCTCGTTTTTCCGTCTATTTTCTTTCATAGGCTGATACAGGGAATGGGGGTAGAAGAACATTTTCACGTGCAGCATGCATATGCGACTCTCTCAGTTCTCCAAGATCCTTGAAAAACTGTTCACGGCAAAACTAGACAAATTCATTGAAAAATACAAACTTTTAGCTGACAGTCAATACGGATTCCGGAAAGACAGATCAACAACCCTGGCATTAACGGAACTTATCGAGAAAATCACAAATGGTATAGACAATAAAAAACATGTTATGGGAATTTTCATAGATCTAAAGAAAGCATTTGACACAAATCACGACATTCTGTTCAACAAATTAGAGAGGTAAGGTATCAGAGGGGTTGGTTTGGACTGGGTGAGGAGCTACTTAAGCAACAGGCAGCAATTTGTAAAAATTGGAGATCACACATCTGATTATTTGCCCATAACATGTGGAGTACCGCAAGGGTCTGTCTTAGGTCCTAAACTGTTTATATTGTACATTAATGATTTATGTAATGTATCATGTATAATGAAATGCATTTTATTTGCCGATGATACAAACATCTTTTGCGCCGGGGACAATGCACAGCAGCTTATGGAAACAATCACAACCGAAATGAATAAATTAAAAAGGTGGTTTAATGTAAACAAATTGTCATTGAATTTGAGTAAAACAAAGATTGTTATTTGGAAAATACAAGTTGAACCCTCAAGTTGAATTGAAAATTGACAACACAACCATAGAAAGAGTTTATGAAATAAAATTTCTGGGTGTGATTGTTGATCATAAAGTCTGCTGGAAACCACATATCATGTTAAAGCAAAAATAGCAAAGATTACTGCAATTTTGGGGAAATCATGACACATTCTGGACTATAAATCACTACATACTCTGTATAATGCACTCGTACTTCCATATCTGAGCTACTGTGTGGAGATATGGGGTAATACCTACAAATCTAACCTGCAGCCGTTATGCACATTACAAAAAAGAGCAATAAGAATCATCAATAATACGGGATATCTTGAGCATACAAACGCATTCTTCGTAAAAGCACACACTCTGAAATTCACTGATCTGGTTAAACACAAGACTGCACAAATTATGTATAAAGCAAGACATAACCTTCTTCCGGGTGAGGTACAAAATATGTTTATGGAAAGGCAGGGTGGGTATAACCTGAGAGGGGAAATGAATTTTAAGAGAGTAAATGTTAGAACAACTCTGAAAAGTATGTGCATAACCGTCTGTGGGGTGAAATTGTGGAATGGTCTGGAAAATGAACTCAAAAATAGCACCAACATAAAACTGTTTAAAAAATTATATAAAAACATGTTACTAAAAATATATGAGAATGAGGACAGGCAGACTATATAGGTGATGAAATTGAGAGTAAGTCTGTGACTGGTGGTCTTGTATTTTGTGTATAGCTATAGGTAAGTGTATATGTATGTAGTGTGTGTGTCTATATGCATAACATAAGTATCTGTATATATGATTTGATTTGGTCGATATTATACCATGTCGGTATGTCTTGGTATGTTGGTATGTTTTCTTTTTTGTTTATTGCTTTTGTTTTCTTTTGTGTATATATAGTTTATGACGACGGAAAGTGACATTTGATTAGCGGTGGTGTAGAGGGTTAGGAGTGGATAAGTTATTACTTCTTCCTAATCCTTTCTGAACATTGTTATTGCCTTGTGGCTACGCTATTCTATTTGTTTGACGATGTTTTGATTATTGCATTTTTTATTTAAATTTTTTTATTTTTATATCTTCTTTATTGTTCAGAATAAAGTAATCAATCAAAAACTCGGAGTGACCTATGGTATTTCAAAAAGAGCAAGTATTAAACGGTTTGTCGTGGAATGACACCTTTAAATGTAGTAATTTGTTAAAGGGTGGCATGGTGGGGCAGTGATTAGCACCGTTGCTTCACAGTAAGGTGGGGTTTACATTAGACCGTATCAGCGGATCATCAGATTAACGTTTTTAAAAACGATTAGCGTGCACACAGCAACGCCAATACACGATTCGCGTGCACACAGCAACGCCAATACACGGATACGCTAATCACATGACTAATTCGGCACGTAAGTTGAGAAATGTGTCAGTGCGGCTCATCGCTTCCTCCTCAGCGGCTGTGCTCCAAATCACTCCGCCCTGAACAGCGAGTGCCCTCTGGAGGGTGCGCACTCTGGCCCTGCGCAGCTCAGAGCGCGCGAGTGAAGTGCACGAGCAATGATTCGGGACTGTGTGCAAGTCACTTACCGCTTGCAAGTGGAAGGATGGCAAGCCTAAAGACAATCATAACTACACAATGGGCAGTATTTGCATCAGTATTTTCATACTTTTATACTCTAATGAAAGGTGATACAAGGCGGAAGTCCGCGCCGTTTTTCAGCAGTCGCGTCACATGACCAACGCCAGCGAATCAGGAAGGTGGATGTCACAGTGACGTTGTCCAATGAGACGCCAGCTAGAGCTCAGCACAGCGTATCCGTGTATTCTCAATGTTTACACAGCACCGGAGCTGACACGATCTGGATTGAATACGTGGACCCTGGCGGATTCCCGTTTCCCGGCGTTTCCAGGCGGTTTAATGTAAACGGACAGTGCATCCGCGAAGAAAACGAGACAGATACGGTCTAATGTAAACGTAGCCTAAGAAGGTTCCAGGTTTGAACCTCATGGCCGATGGAGGCCTTTCTGTGTGGAGTTTGCATGTTCTCGTCATGTCTGTGTGGGTTTCCTCCCACAGATCAAAGGCATGCAGTTAGGTTAACTGGCTACTCTAAGGCCCTGTCCACACGGCAACGGATTCAGGTGAATCTGATAAAATTGTTTATCGTTTCAACCTGGCATCCACACGGCACCGGCGTTTTGGGTGCCCCGAAATGAAATCTTTTGAGAACGGGTTCCAGAGTGGGGAAAAATCTGGCAACGGCCCCGTTGCGAAGTCGTCTGGATGAGTAGAACGGATTTGTTTACGATGACGTCACAACCACATGACTGTGAGTGCTTCACGCCGGGTAGAAGTGTAACGAACCCGATGCGAGTTCTCAACAAATCCTATAACTTGGTTCATGAAACGCGCTTACAAAATATTTTCACTGGGAATATTTATTGTGTAATGGTGCAAAGTGAGAGAGAGAGAGAGAGAGAGAGAGAGAATAGCCCTTAGGGCAGAGTCTTTAGTCCAAACACTGCGGAAGTACTGAGTATAACCAAACCGCGCATCGCCCGTGCGCTTTCCAAAAACAAACAATCCCGCCAGCAAAAATAGAAAAAAAAAAAGGAGCGATCTCACCTCTTCAGATGTTGGTTTAAGTCCGACAATACATTCCTCAAAAAGGGCGTAGAAGAACAAAGTAATCCATCAATGTGTAGCATTCAATTTATTCCGGACCATTAAAGAATTCTGGAGGATCTCAGAAGTTGTCCAAATGTGTCAAATACAGCATCATTTCAAATAATAATCATAAGCATTTTTGGCAGTGTGATGTCACTGGGATCCATTTAACAAAAGGACACACATGACCTTACAAACCCAAAAGTGTTTAACTCACATGCTAAACATTATTCTAATAGAAAATAAAATTCTCCTTTTTAAAAGGATATGTGAGATGAGCACTCAAAATAAAACTGTCATAGACAAATACAGTCAAGTAACTGTGCATTGTACAAATCTGCAAATACCAACTATGAAGAATTAACAATTCTTTTGCAGAAAAATTAGCATGTCTGCTTTTTCAGGAAGGATACGTGATCTTTCTGGACTAATGGTGTCTCCAGCTGTGGAGAACGCCCTTTCAGATGGAGTGGAGGATGCCTGCACACACACACGGTCATCTTCTAAATGTAATGCATGAGAAGGCGTTCATTTAATGTTAACTGTTAGTAATAGGTTTTACAAAGAAGCAAATGGCGCTAACATGATGCGTGTTACTTAATTACCTGCCGTAGTAACCGCAGAAGACATGCTAGCGTGGCTGCTGCTGCTGGCTTGCGATTCACCAGTCCGAAGCGTGTCGAAAACGTGACGTTCATTTAAAAGTATCGCATGCTGTGCGTGCAAATGTTTTTGCATATTACTCGTGTTCCCTCCCGACGATGTAATATCTACTTTGCAATGGCTGCAGGTCGCCCGGTTGTCATCTTTCCTTGAAAAATGCAGCCAAACTTTTGAGCGTTTAAACCGCTCGGTTGCCATGTTTACTGCTTACTGCATGTCGCTACGCACGTTGCGTAATATACATGACGTTAGTCGTGCCCGCTGGAATCGATAAGGGAATCGTTAGCAAATCTGGCAAACGATTCCATGGAATTGAAACACTGGGAACCGGTTCTCAACAAGAACTGGTTTTCGATTCCCATTCCTAATTATCATGCCAGAATTTAGGGCTTGAATTTTTTTTTTTTTCTGGAGAAAACACTGGTATGGTGTAAAATTAATACAAACAACTTAATCAATATTGCACATTTATTCAGAAATTATATGGCTGCAGGTTGAATAATTAGTACAGTGTTGTGTGTGTGTGTGTGGGGGGGCTAATAAGTAGAAAACCTACCTTTTTAAGGATCGATCTTTGTGTCATACTCACTACGTTTACATGCACATAGAGAGAATCGAATTTCTGCCGTTGCTCGACTGAAATCGAAGTTCAAAATGCCATGTGTACACCTTAATTCGGCTGAAATTGAACCGAACTTGATTTCTCGGAATCGAGCTACACGACCTAGTTTATGCGATTTCTGCCGAGCTACTTTGTGCATGTAAACCCTATCGAGCTAGTTGTCGAGCTACTTCCGGAAGTGATGAGTGACGAGACCACAAGCGGGAAACACAACAGCCTCGGTCGGCATGACAACAGTAGTAGCGAGCAGCAGAAGAGGTCAGGAGGAACAAATGGAGAAGAGAAAATGGCGATGTAGAGCTCTCTGAAGTGTGGGTGGAGCACAGAGGACGGCAGGACAAAGCTTCTGGTACTAATAGGCTTTTTATTGTCAGACTTTTCAGTTTAACAGCCTACTTTTATTCTTGAGAGAAAAGAACACACACACGTGCGCGCTGTGTTCTAGTCCCGGGATGAGCTCTCCCCTCTGCTCTCCCTCTGCCTCCTTAAATAGGGCGCGGTTACTGGGAAGCCACACAAACACAGGTTAATTACCGTCAGGTGTAGTGATTCTGCCACTCACCTTCCCTGGCTCCGCCCTCCTGTCACAGACCGGCGCTTGACCACGCCCCCACTGCTACAGGCAAGCAGAAACGTGCACTTCTGGAGCAATGAGGAGACAGAGTTCACGCTCATTCAGCTTAAGGAGTTGAATATATTAAAATTCATGGACGGGAGAAAAACGCGCAATGGAGAACACGGAACTGATAACTTTTTGTTTATACTCTTGAATAGCTCTTCTTCTTGACGACAACCGGAAGTGTACCAACACGATGGGGCGTGTTGCGCCACCTGTGGCTCGGGTGCACAATGCACCTCACACAATAGCCCGATTTCAGTTGTGTGCATGTAGGATTGGATTTCTCTGGCACCCTGCTGGGACCTTCAGCTCGATTACCGACAGCAGCTCGATTTGGATGTGCATGTAAACGTAGTGACTGTCTCTCTCTCACTGACTACGTTTACATGCACGTCCAAATCGAGCTGCTGTTGGTAATCGAGCAAAGGGTCCCAGCAGGGGTGCCAGAGAAATCCAATCCTACATGCACAAGTGAAATCGGGCTATTGTGCAAGGTGCATTGTGCACCCGAGCCACACGTGGCGCTACACGCCCCATTGTGTTGGTACACTTCCGGTTGTCGTCATGAAGAAGAGCTATAGTGTTGCCAGATACTGCTGACGTTTTCCAGCCCAAAACATGTTCAAATCCGCTAAAATGCACTTAAAACACCCAATCTGGCAACAGTAGGTTCCGTGTTCAAGCTGTAGACTATGGCTACAAACTGTCCGGCGCAGACCACTGTTTTGTAAGACAACTTATTTTGCACAATAATATTTTTCTAAAGTCCATTTTTTGCTTACACAAAATATTTTTTTTGCTTACAATTTAACTTATGTCTTAATAAACACACAAAAAGTTCAGTTGTTTTGTTTTTATTGACATTCTTCAGATGTTGGACATATATATATACACACACACAAATACAATGACTTGTTTATGTACACAATTCACAGCTATGCAACAGCTGTACAGATGTATTTGGTGATACAGTAAGTGAGCTAAATTTTAACAGTGCAAACAATGCCACAAAAAGAAAAGATTCATGCCGTTGTCATGATTCGTTGTCATGCCGACCGAGGCTGTTGTGTTTCCCGCTTGTGGTCTCGTCACTCGTCACTTCCGGAAGTAGCTCGACAACTAGCTCGATAGGGTTTACATGCACAAAGTAGCTCGGCAGAAATCGCATAAACTAGGTCGTGTAGCTCGATTCCGAGAAATCAAGTTCGGTTCAATTTCAGCCGAATTAAGGTGTACACATGGCATTTTGAACTTCGATTTCAGTCGAGCAACGGCAGGAATTCGATTCTCTCTATGTGCATGTAAACGTAGTGACTGTCTATTTCCTTATCTGCCTCACGCTGTCTCTCCCTTTCTGTCTTGCTCAGACACCTCATTCTCACGCGTTCTAAAGGCCCTTAGAATACAGCACATGCTACGAATAGTTAGTTCCTTTAGACGGACGTTTAGGTTTTAATGCTCTGTGTGTGAGAGAGATGAGTCATTTTGACACTTGGTGAGACTGAGAGATTACTGAGACTGATTGTTTTAATAATATAGATGACGCGGTAGATTTATGGAATTTAGAGTGGGGTGTGTGTGTTATTAAACTGTCACATTAAACATACACTTCATGCAGTGTGTTATAAAGGATTTCAGACATATAAATTATTCTCTATGTATTTTCTCAGTCAGAGGTTGCAGAAGTACACATTCTTTACTTCAGTAAAAGTACAGAGACTTGTGTTCAAACCAAAAAAAGACTGATAAAAGTAGAAATACTGATTCAACAACTTTACTCGGGTAAAAGTAAAAAGTGGCTCTTTGAAGGAAATTTTTACTGACTTTCTGTGCCAAGCGACTGAACCTCACATAATGTTATTTAATATAATAATTGGGGGTCGGGGGGGGTTCGCACAGAAGGAGGCAAGCCCACGCTTTCTTAAATGATTAGTAATACCGTGCACACTGCAAGTGTTTTAATTGTGAGGTTTTTTTTTTTTTTAAATAAACAATCCACTTCGATGTGCAGTTAATTGACTAAGAGCCAGCTGTGTGCAGCGTGTTAACTGACAACGCAGCTGTATATAACGGTAAATTATAGCTGTCCTTAACTTACTAGGTTCTTTACATGCTCGCGAATAACTTATCTGAAGAGTTGGAAGTGCAAACATCACATACAGCTCAAGTGTGAGGAATTTAACTCCGTTTGGTATTTTTACACAAAAACCTTAAAAGTTCAAAGTAAACCAGTTCCAGTTTGCTGAATTTGAACGCATGTTAATTGGGAGTCCGGGTAGCCAGATTGGTTTGGTTTAATTATTGTCATCTTTTCTGTGCGTCTTTTGTCCCATCCGTTTAGGCTGAAATGAGTGCTGATGTTGAAGTGCACAATGATGCAAAATAATCTGTAATTCCCTTCAAATGCATTAAAACTAAAGTAACGAGTCTGATTTGAAAATGTAAGGAATAGAAAGTTCCTTTTTTTTCATAATTTAATTCAAAAAGGTAAACTTTCATATATTCTATATTCATTACATGTAAAGTGAAATATTTAAAGCCTTTTTTGTTTTAATTTTGATGATTATGGCTTATAGCTCATGAAAATCAGAAATCCAGTATCTCAAATTATTAGAATATTCCCTAAGATCAGTCAAAAAAAGGATTTACGATACAGAAATGTCCAACTTCTGAAAAGTATAGTCATTTATACACTCAGTACTTGGTTGGGGCTCCTTTACCATGAATTACTGTATCAATGCGGTGTGGCATGGAGGTGATCAGTCTGTGGCACTGCTGAGGTGTTACTGAAGCCCAGGTTGCTTTGATAGTGGCCTTCAGCGTATCTGTGTTTTTGGGTCGGGTGTTTCTCATCTTCCTCTTGACAATACCCCATAGATTCTCTATGGGGTTCAGGTCAGGCAAGTTGGCTGGCCAATCAAACACAGTAATATCATGGTCAGCAAACCATTTGGTAGTAGTTTTGGCACTGTGGGCAGGTGCTAAGTCCTGCTGGAAAAGGAAATCAGCATCTCCAAAAAGCTCGTCAGCAGATGGAAGCATGAAGTGCTCTAAAATCTCCTGGTAGATGGCTGTGTTGACTTTGGACTTGATAAAATACAGTGGACCAACACCAGCAGATGACATGGCAACCCAAATCATCACAGACTGTGGAAACTTCACACTGGGCTTCAAACACCTTGGATTCTGTGCCTCTCCACTTTTCCTCCAGACTCAAGAACCATCATTTCCAAATTAAATGCAAAATGTACTTTCATCTGAAAAGAGGACTTTGGACCACTGAGCAACAGTCCATTTCTTTCTCTCCTTAGCCCAGATAAGACACTTCTGACATTGTCTCTGGCTCAGGAGTAGCTTGATATTAGGAATGCGAAAGTTGTATCCCCTTTCTTGAAGCTGTCTGTTCGTGATGGGTCTTGATACACTGACACCAGCCTCAGTCCACTCCTTGTGAAGCTCTCCCAAGTTCTTGAATCAACTTTTCTTGACAATCCTCTCAAGACTGCGGCCATCCCTGTTGCTTGTGCACCTTTTCCAGCCACCCTTTTCAGCAATGACCTTTTGTGGCTTACCCTCCTTGTGGAGGGCATCAGTGATCATCTTCTGGACAACAGTCAAGTCAGCAGTCTTCCCCATGATTGTGGTTGTGTGTACTGAACTAGACCGAGAGATACACTGTGTTCATACTGTTTTACTCAAACTCGAAATGAAATATTCTAATATTTTGAGATTTTTTTTTTGTACTGTATGCCATACTGATTAAAATCGAAAAATGCTTGAAACATTTGTTTGTGTAATGAGTCTATAATATATAACATTTTCACTTTCTTAAATAACTGATGGAAAATATTGAACTTTTTCACAATATTCTAATTTTTTGAGATGCACTAGTACAGATATTTGTACTTTTTTAAAATGTAGGGAGTAAAAATAAGTTGAGGATCATCAATACTCAAAGTAGGCCAGAGGTACCTGAAAACTCCAAGTCCAACCTCTGTCCACAGATCATGCTGTCTTCTGTTAATTTAGCTAGAGCTATTTCAGCGACTTTATTCATCACACACACGGTGTGCACTCCAAATTTTACTCTTGAAACTCAAAATCAAGCAAAATTAACTATTTTTGAGGAAAATACTTTTAACTCTGGAAAAATTGCTCAGTCATTTTTTCCTGTGTGTGCACTACAATGCACGCGACCTACTCAACCGACCTACTCATCAGAAATGGAAGAAATATTTACACTACTCGAGCTGACCTTCGGCTGGATCGAGTCGAAGTAAAAAAATAAAGAACGAACCGAATTGCTGTCCTGAATCATCGGAAGCGCATAAAATCCGCGTGCCATCTCTCAACAAGTTTTACCTCCGAATAGCCTGAACTATGGCTGACAGATTTTATCCTGTTTACGGTGGGCATTCCCACCGCGAAAGAGAAACCAATGGAAACCAAAAGACTGAAAGTGATTATCATGCCGTTACCATGGGAACAGGCTTTTTATGAATGTGCAAGTGTGTGCTCAGCGCTCCGACTCTGGTGTGACTGAGTAAAGTGACAAGTTTTATGTTTCATCCCATTTAGGTAATTTAAAAACTATATTTGGCAGTGGGCACGTAGGAAAGCGAAAGCATAAAGTTTCTGTCAATATGTTTATCATGCTTGTATGATTAAACTCATCTCATCTCATTATCTCTAGCCGCTTTATCCTGTTCTACAGGGTCACAGGCGAGCTGGAGCCTATCCCAGCTGACTACGGGCGAAAGGCGGGGTACACCCTGGACAAGTCGCCAGGTCATCACAGGGCTGACACATAGACACAGACAACCATTCACACTCACATTCACACCTACGCTCAATTTAGAGTCACCAGTTAACCTAACCTGCATGTCTTTGGACTGTGGGGGAAACCGGAGCACCCGGAGGAAACCCACGGGGAGAACATGCAAACTCCGCACAGAAAGGCCCTCGCCGGCCACGGGGCTCGAACCAGGACCTTCTTGCTGTGAGGCGACAGCGCTAACCACTACACCACCGTGCCGCCCATGATTAAACTCTTGAAGATATTTATTTAAATACATGACCTACTCATTCTAAACCTGCCGAGCTTCAAAAATGAAGCTCTCGACCCCAGAGGGTTAAGTTCACTGATGATAAATCTCACTGCATACTATATCGTAAATATCTCATCTCGTTATCTCTAGCCGCTTTTCCTTGCCGTAAAAGACAAATTATTCTTAGCTATGAGTTTTTGTGAAAGTGTTTCAGTGTTCCTATTAGAATTAGAAAAACTGTATTCGGTGTAACTGCCTGTGTGTCGGCACCATGCAACAGTTTATTTTAATAAAATGTGAGAATAGCATCTGCTGGCAGTAATCACGCAACACAGCGGGTTTGTTTCGTCAAACACGGTGCGTGGTGTTCTGTAGAAACTCTGGAGTTTTTATCTTTGCATGGGTTATTACGAAAAACAGAATGTTAGCATGAAATGAATTAGGTTTAACTTTATAATTCCAGATGCTGATGTGTCTAAAGCATCTGTGTATTTAACCAAGCGCTAACACGGATGGATTGTTTCATTAGATGAAGCGCTGTTTTCGCTCTCCCTGTGCAGCAGGTGTGTGTGTGTGTGTGTGTGGGGAGAGGTAGAAAAAGGCTTGATCACTCGTTCCTGCATTTCACAGCCGTGTACAGGAATGCTTCTGCCAAATTCAGGAGGAGGATGAGGAAATGAAAAACGGCACACGCTCTCAGTGGAGCGAATGACCTTTTCACATCTGGTCACCTGTTTGGCTCTCAGCTGCGAGATTGCGCCTGATATCTGCTCTCCTGCTCGTCTCGGAGCACTGATTGAGGCCGAGGGACGAGTGGCCCGGTGACACTTGTGTGCGATTGAGGAGATTTAAAATTGGGGATGGGATGACTGTCTGGAAAAATACAGCTCTTGAAATTGCGCCATCATGAGCCACTGTGGATGTTTTATTTTTAACATGTCGAATAAAACGCATCTGACCGGTAGATTTAGTTTCAGAAGTCTCATGATCCGTCTGTTCATCGTACACATGGAGTAATGATCACGCCTCGAACTGCTCTCGTATCATTTCTTTTGTTGATTTACCCATCCCATAATTTCTCCCATGATCGTTCTTCAGTGGTGTGTTTTGCTGTCCCTCGTTTTCTCTCCTCCTCTGTTCCTCTGCAGGTTGTATGACGTTGGAGGCCAGCGGACGGAGAGGAGGAAGTGGATCAGCTGTTTCGAGGACGTCAGGGCCGTGCTGTTCGTCGTCGCTCTGAGCGGATACGACATGACGCTGGTGGAGGATCCTTCCATGGTGAGAGCCACGCCCGCTCTGATCACTAATCCTTTTTACCCATTTTGAGCTTGATGTCCATGTAGCTACAGCATATCCGTGAGAACGGGAACCAACTGGGAAATGTAACTAAAGTCGGAGATGATGTGATGTTTAATAAATGAAAGCCTTGTAATTGCTGTGGTTTAAGAGGAATAAACCACTCGGAGGTGCTGTTATTGGGAGGACAAATCCACTTCACGGTGGTGACGGTGACTCCACTTGATTGTGCCACACCATCACTGATTATTGTACTATAACTGCACCACACACACTGGTTTATTATTCCTTAATTATTAAATGGATAACACTATGACCATTCAACTTTCTCACCATTTTCAGAAAGTGATAAATTGAGCAGAGGTGGACAAAGAACCCAACTTCATTACTTCAAAGTGCAGATCCCGCTGCTCACATGTCACTCCGACACAAGTGAAGGTTGTCCAGTCCAAATTTTTACTTGGGCCCGCTTTACACGGGGACGGTATAAAACAAAAACGCAAAAGTCCGTTTTCGTTCTCACTTTTTTCCGCGTCTACACGACCGTTTTCAAGGAGGAAATCTGCGTCTATACGGTGACGCATAAATGTCTCCGCTATGTCTGCACGCATGCGCAACGTCTTCCGTCTCGTCTGATCTGCACATCTGCGCTGCTGTTCTGTCAAGTTATCCTACCTCTTGGATTTGTCCTACCAAGCCTACTGCGCATGCGCGAAATCCAGGAGGGGAGGAAAATTCAACAGTAGTTTTGTCCCACCGATCAGCTGGGCTGATAGAAAATCGGTGAGAATTTCACGCATTTGCCGATTTTTATGTTTTGTGCGTATTGGTCGAGTCTTTGGCCGAGTCAAATAATTTGTAATGACTTGTTTTGAATAATAAACCGGTCTGTATGAGAACTTGCTAGGATAACTTTACAGAACACCGGTCCGGCTGAGGTACTGTAGTGCTCGAGGGAGGAAACCGAAACTCTTTAAATCTGCCTTTATTAAGTAACACTCACTCTTGTTTCGGTGAAGAAGAGAAAAGGCAGTGTCCATCTCAGCAAAATAAACCCGTTCGGCTGCTAGTTTTGTTTTCAGTCTCGGGTTTATGGTTTCACGAGCGGCTTGAATAGGCGGCGTGCGCGTAACTTGGCGACACCAAACTGAGGAGCTCCAGCTGGGCGGGTGAGCAGGAAAACGCATCTACTGCATTAAAACGCAGGGCAGCTTGAAGGTCCGTTGGATCGATGTAATCAGACATGCTCTTACTTTTTTACTTACTTTCTTACTTCCCGGGCTGGCATGTGCAGTATATGACATATGTATGACGTAAACGCGTACCCGACGTGAGCAGATCCGAGCAGAGTTTCGCGTATTGGGTAGTTTAGACGGATATGCAACGGGGGCCGTTTTTAACTTATCCACTCTGGAAGGCGTTTTCAATTTTTTCCGTTTTTCAGCCTCGGAAACGCCGTCCCCGTGTAAACGAAAGGCACTTCCGATAAAATATTTAGTCGTTTTTACCCGACAGCGTCCTCGTGTAAACGGGCCCTTAGACTACTGAAGTACTTGCATTTAAAAATACTTGAGTATTAAAAGGGGGCGGCACGGTGGTGTAGTGGTTAGCGCTGTCGCCTCACAGCAAGAAGGTCCGGGTTCGAGCCCCGTGGCCGGCAAGAGCCTTTCTGTGTGGAGTTTGCATGTTCTCGCCGTGTCCGCGTGGGTTTCCTCCGGGTGCTCCGGTTTCCCCCACAGTCCAAAGACATGCAGGTTAGGTTAACTGGTGACTCTAAATTGAGCGTAGGTGTGAATGGTTGTCTGTGTCTATGACTACGTTCAGACTGCACCCTGAAACGACCCATATCCGATTTTTTTGCCCATATGCGACCTGTATCCGATTTGTTATTGACAATCTGAATGACACGGATCCGATTTTTTCACATGCGACCCAGGCCGCTTGGATATGTGGTCCTAAATCCGATGCATATCCGATATTTTCACATGCAACTGCAGTCTGACCGGACAGGTCGCATTCATGCGACCTACACGTCATCAACAAGAGACAAACGTCACTATTCTGCGTTGGCTAATCCCGCCTCTTTGGTGGAAAACAACAACATTTGTACAGTTTTCAGAATTTAAATAGACTTTTATAGAATTGATCAAGCTAATGGTGGATTTGGTAGGGACCTGGATGTTGATCTGTTAGCCTGATTAAATAAAACAGTTTCTATAACTGATTTATAACTTAAACCATCCTGGATTATAAGATTGTTCTGGAAATTTCCAGTAATTTGACACCTTCGGTCTCATTAGTCTGCTGCCCACATTAATCAGATTATTGTGCGAGTTCCGCCGCCGCCACAAAAACCACATCGCCAGGTCTCGCCTCGTCTCCATCGCAAACTGCACTGGTGTTTCTGCACCTTGAGCCAGCGCTGAGAGAAGTTGCAGAATTCAGCTGGCTATAAACAATCGAAATAAATATTTATAAAAATGTAGAAAAAGTTTATTAATATGACGAAATAAATATGTGCAAATTATTAAACCTGAATTAAGAGTTTGGTAATACAGCGGCTGTATCCCAAATGACTGCCTACTGAAGCTCGAGTGCACTATATAGAGTTTAAAAATCCATTACTTCCTAGTAACATGTAGTGCACTTATATAGACATTAGAGAGACATTTAGGAGTCAACCCTCGTTACCAGGCTACACGTTTTCATTTCAGTTCAGAAACAAAAACACACACGAGACCTCACACTTTAACACTAACCAGATAATTAAACAAACAAACAAAAAATCATTAAACATGAAGAGTGCGCTCTTTTTTTTTGTTTGTTTACGTATTACGTAGATGTGCTTATTACGTGTCAATTTGCGCATGCGGGACACTTTTGGGTCGTTTTCCGTTCATATTGGAGATCGCATACAAGTCTCATATAATTGGTAATGTGAACGGCCTAACAAAAAAATCGGATTTCACAACAAATCGGATATGGGTCGTTTCAGGTTGCAGTCTGAACGTAGTGAAAATGTCAGCCCTGTGATGACCTGGCGACTTGTCCAGGGTGTACCCCGCCTTTCGCCCGTAGTCAGCTGGGATAGGCTCCAGCTCGCCTGCGACCCTGTAGAACAGGATAAAGCGGCTACAGATAATGAGATGAGATGGTAAAACATATTTCTGAAAGGACTTCAGATAAGTTAACGTTATTCATGTTAGCGTAACTCCGTTTTTACATGCTAACTAACCGCGTCCAAGTTAACTAGCTGTGTGTTAACGTTAGCCGTGGACAAGGCTATGGCAACTTGGCGGGCAAATCCATAGAAAGTCATTTGACTAACCAGACTGTACAGCTATTGCGACGTTATCACGAGCTCTAAAAGCACCAACAACTTCATTGCAAGCTTTCTCTTGGAACAAAACGTTTATATCCCTCAATGTGCTTCCGCAGGTCGGACGGCGAGTTTTTGTAGGCTGCGATGTGGTTCATTTTCAGCAAACAAAGCAAACATTTAAAACGAAATGAATCTTTAATCCAAACAGAAAACTGAAACGTAGGTTCTAAAGCCATGAGTGCGTGCGTTCTCCAGAAGAACCGCCTCCTTCTATTCTGCCGTCAACTGGTCGTGTTAAATAGTAACGCTGCTGAGAACTCACTGATCTTGATTTTATCCAGTCTGTGGATGTGACGTGACCCTAGTGATTACTGATCGGCTCTCTGTGTCAGCTGCGAAAAACCAATCACGTTTTAGAAAAGAAAAGAAAAAAACATCCACTTTCAAAGCTGCTTCATAGTAACGAGTAACGAGGACCTTGATAAAAATGTAGTGGAGTGCATACATGTCAACCTATACGGAATGTCCGTATTTTATACGGATTTGATTCAATAAACGTAGTATACGGGCGTACAAATAGTTATACGGATTCTTTAAAAAAAACTTCAATATTTATTTAGAGCTATAATCAATTCCCACAATGATAGAGCGCATAACATTTACAAACGTACTGTACACCACAGAAAGCACACACAGCCAGTAAACAGTCTTATGAAATCGCGCGTTATCTTGTGGTAGCGAGACTTCGTTCCACTTTGGATCATGCGCACACCGCATTGCGAGAATCCCGCCAACCGGGAAGTAACATTTTGTTTGAAAAGCATATTTCCACCTGAGCGACTTTCACTAGCGACTGAAAAGATTCTGAATGGGCACTCCGGCAAGATCAACACAGACACTTGCTGTGACATGCAGCCTCGTGAGGTATTGGTGCAGAGCGCTAAAAAAGCTGTCATGGAGTACAATTCAGAACATTAGAGTGACACTTTGTGTTTTTGTCAAACATTGGAGCTTTGTATTCATTCTGAAGGTTTATTGTTATTAATATTGAATAAAAAGTAACTGGGATATATCATTGTTAATTAGCATTCAATTTTTAGGTAAATTATTTTAATTTGCATCTTATACGGATTTTATAAGGGAAATACGGATTTTGGAGGTTGGTTGTACAGGTTTGATCGACCAAAGGTTGACATGTATGGGAGTGAAAAGTACGATATTTGTCTTTCAAACATAGTGAAGTTAAAATAAGTTTCCAAAAAAAATACTAAAGTACAGATACTCAAAGTGTACTTACAGTAAATAACTAGGCATGTATCGGGGATGGACAAGAAAGGGAGTACAGGAACCTGGTGAAGGACTTTGTGGAATGGTGCAGGGCAAACCATCTGATGCTGAATACCTCCAAGACCAAGGAGATGGTGGTGGATTATAGGAGGTCCAGCTCCCCTCCACTCCCAGTCTCCACTGAGGGGGTCAGTGTGGAAGTAGTTAAGTCCTACAAGTACCTGGGGCTGCACCTGGATAATAAACTGGACTGGACAGCTAACGCAGATGCAGATGCACTTTACAAGAAGGGGCAGAGTCGACTCTGTTTCCTGAGAAGGCTGGGGTCTTTTAACATCTGCAGTAAACTCCTGCTGATGTTTTACCAGTCTGTCGTCGCCAGCGTTCTCTTCTATGCTGGGGCGGCAGTGCCAAGATGAGGGACACTGGACGTGTAGACAGACTGGTGAGGAAAGCTGGCTCTGTGGTTGGCGCTGAGCTAGAGCCCACAGCATCGATAGTTGAGAAAAGGACCCTCAGCAAACTCCTGCTAATTATGGACACTGAGCAGCATCCCCTATACAGCACATTGAACAGGCAGAAAAGCCCGTTCAGTGGCGGACTGCTCTCTCGGTCATGCTCAACAGACAGGCTGAGAAAATCTTTTGTTCCCCGGGCCATTCAACTTTTTAACTCTTCCCTGAAGGGGTAGGAAAAAATGGACTACTGGGCAGGGATGAGAGTTTTCCACTTTTTCTGAGTAAAAATCAACCTTTTTATATTATGCCAAATCCGTTAAGATTTTTTTTTTTCATTTATTGAGGGGGGTTGGGGTATGTTCCTTCGTGATACTCAAGCGTAATTCATTTCTACAATGATGTTACATGTTTACATTTTCGCCATCTTTAGTCTCGCTAAGGTGGGGTTTACATTAGACCGTATCAGCGGATCATCAGATTAACGTTTTTAAAACGATTAGCGTGCACACAGCAACACCAATACACGGATACGCTCGGCTCCGCAGGCATCCTGCGCTCCAAATCACTCCGCCCTGAACAGCGAGTGCCCTCTGGAGGGTGCGCACTCCGGCCCTGCGCAGCTCACAGAGCGCGCGAGTGAAGTGAACAAGCAGTGATTCGGGACTGAGCCGCTGTGTGTGTGATCCCAGCGCATATCACTTACCACTTGCAAGTGGAAGGATGGCAAGCCTAAAGACAATCATAACTACACAATGGGCAGTATTTGCATCAGTATTTGCAGTATTTTCATACTTTTATACTCTTTAATGAAAGGTGACACAAGGCGGAAGTCCGCGCCGTTTTTCAGCAGTCGCGTCACATGACCAACGCCAGCGAATCAGGAAGGTGGATGTCACAGTGACGTTGTCCAATGACGACGCCAGCTAGAGCTCAGCACAGCGTATCCGCGTATCTCAATGTTTACACAGCACCGGAGCTGACACGATCTGGATTGAATACGTGGACCCTGGCGGATTCCCGTTTCCAGGCGTTTCCAGGCGGTTTAATGTAAACGGACAGTGCATCCGCGAAGAAAACGAGACAGGTACGGTCTAATGTAAACTTGGCCTAAGTCTCGCGGTAGAATACGTGTTATCTACAATGTAATTGGCCAAAACATCGCTGGCGAGAGCATGATAGCCAATCATAACAGTTCTTACAAGAGTGTGGGAGAGAACAAAAGCCAATCATAACAGTTCTTACAAAAGTACCCGCATCGTTCTATTTTATCAAAACTTGCACATGTTCATCGTCGCTGCTCTTCAAAAATACGTTTCTCTTTCGTATCGGCTTTTTTACTCAAAATGCCGAATACAATTGACAAGCGAGACGAAGCGAAGGTACGTGAAATCGATGCTGGTATAAAAAACAGAGAGAGGACTGACAAGCTCTTGTCTTTGGCCAAAAAGCTGAAGAAGTCGTCGTAATGATTTAAATGAAAATGAGAAGTGACTGTGAACTATAAATAATTGTATAAAGTGTACATAGACATTATCCCATAAACTTAGCATTCGTTTGATTTAGTACACTGAACATGTATATGATGGTCAGTAAATCTGAATTAATGCTGACAGTTTTGAAAACTTAAATATTTCAAAAGACTTTTTGAAGAGATCATATGCAACTAATGAGGACATGGGGAGAAAAGGTCAGTCGTCCTAAAATTTTCTTTAATATATGAACATTTTGATAATTAATAAAACTTAAGTTTAATGTGAATTTAGTTTGTCGTTTTTGTTGATCATGAATTATAACCATACCCTTGAATGTAGAATGCGATTTTTATCTTGAATTCAAACAATACTCCTGTTGATTTGAAACATATTTTCATGTAAATGTATAAAAAAGACAACGGATATAGTTTTTTTTTTTTATCTACTACAGCTCAGATTGCAGGACAAGTGTTTTGTAAGGCCTTATTTTTCAAAATTTTCCGGGGGGGCATCTTGAAGCGCCCCCCCCCCCCCCCCCCCCCCCCCCCTTGTTTTCTGCTTTTTTGATGACCACCCGCTCTCATCCCTGACTGGGTTTGAGTTCCGTTTTCTGGGAATTCACCTGTTTTTATGCCTGAATTTAAGCAAATATTCCTTATGTCCAGCCAGTGCAGTAATCAGTACTTTCCTGTTCTGACTGACATTTTTTTTTTTTGCACTATAAATACAGACTGTGATTTTTATGCCTCATCCCTATAGACTTATGGACACTTTGACCCACCCTTTGCACGATCCCCCTATTGGTGCACTCACAGTGACTGAATGTGGAATATGCATTCACCATGAATGTCCATTCCATTGGTGGTGTGTTTTTCTTTGTCCTTGTGTGTGATGAATGTACGGTATAAGCATCCATCCATCCAATTGAGTGAATCAGAAGAGTGTTAATAGAGAAAAGGTTACGAATTTTTTTTTGTCCTCTTACTATGAGAGAAAGTGTATTTATAAGAATATAGTGCATTTTGAATGCTATGTACGAAGCAGATACAGTGTGTTAAAGCTAATATTCACTCACGTCTGTCTTCATTTACACCCCGTCATCATTCAGCCTGAGCACTGTGCTGTAATTAGTGTGTGTGTGTGTGTGTTGCTCTTCTCATCAGAACCGATTGCAGGAGAGCCTCAGGCTGTTTTCCTCCATCTGCAACAACGTCTTCTTCAGGAGCACCTCCATGGTAAGAGCCGAGGAGCATGAGGAGAGAAATGCACACGAGTCAGACTCCTTAAATACGAACAGAATAAATTCATAAACATTGTGTGTTTTATTAGTTTTTCACGCGGTTTCTGGTCCCATCTGTGCTGCTCTCTCGGTCTCTCCTGTGTGTGTTTTTCAGCTGGAGCTGTAACCATTTCATTACATTAGATGTATAAAGCAGAGCGTTTATTCAGTGGGGTTCCTGCGCCGTGGCAGCGTAGATGAGCCTTTATGTTTTTGACTTCGCTGTCGCCATAGCAACAAACATCAATGCTAATGTTGATGTCCCTGAGCTCACATCTGTTGTTGGAGAGGAGAGTCCTTCATTTACACGGTGTAGATGAAGAGACGGACCAATAGACGGGTGGACAGGTGCTCCGACAGGCGGGGACACAGGCAGGCAGACGGAGAGATGGACAGAGACGCAGGCAAACAGGGACAAGTAAATGGAGAGATGGACGGGGACAGGTGGAAAGACAGACTAGGACAGGGGGACAGGCAGGCAGATGGAGAGATGACAGATGTGCAGAGGGAGAGATGGATGGACAGACAGATTGATGTGCATCAGAAGGATGAACCCAGATGAGCAGATGGACAGAGATGTGTAGAGAGAACGACAGATAAATGAATACATAGATGGATGGGCAGGTGGATGGACAGACCAGTGTATATAAAAGGATTGATTTATAGACAGACCTACAGGCCAGTGGAGGGTCAGAGATGGATACTACAGAGAGAGACAGACTGACTGACAGATGGAGAGCCGTAGAAAGACAGATAGACAGGTAGATATGTGTAAGAGCGATTGCAGTAATTGTGCGTGTGTTCCAAGGGCTTCAGTCAGTGGGTCATTAAGCTGCATGTGTGTATTGAAGGCGTACTCTGATAACTTACACACACTGTTACTCCGCTGCTTGTGTTAATGAGCTCGTTTACTTGGCCTCATTAAACACCATCCCACTACCGCATTACTCATGCTTCTGTGCTTCACCAACTCGAACACTAAAATTAGCACTGACCAGTCATTAGTTCTGTCACGAGGGTGTGGCTGCTGGAACGACCTCCATCTTCTGCACGCGCACTCCTCTCTCGGTGTGTGTGTCTCTCTCTCTCTCTCTCTCTCTCTCTCTCTCTCTCTCTCTCTCTGTGTGTGCACCACTGATATATTTTAGTAGCTCCAGGGTATTATTGGGAAATAGTGGGCGAACACACAGACTGTTAGAAATAATGTCTTCCAAACATTCAATTATCCTAAGCAATACGTCACAATTTTTTTCTGATCTTCCCAGTGAACGTTCATTATCAGGATTTTTTTTCAATACTGTGATTAAACAATTCCTATGAATCAGAGAGGGGCCATTTTTATAAATACTACTTTTCAGAATTTTGGGGGAATTTCAAAGTTAAGAAGTTGGGTTTTATAGGATAATGTCAAGTGGAAAAGAAAAAAAAAAGTTACCACGCAAGAACAAAGCAAACGGACAAAAAAAAATCCTAGAAGAGTTTGAAACCACCTCTGTGCTCACCTTTTGAGCCATACCTGTCCATTACACTAACTCGGCGTGAACAGGACCGGTGCTCTCGCTCACTGAAGTTACTGCAGGAGATTGTGAGCTTGCTAATGAGCTCCTGTAACTGATAAATCTCCTCCTAACAAATATCACACATCTCACTTGATTGCTAGCGATGTAGTTAAGCCCACCTAAACTGAGACGAGACCAGAACCAGACCAGTGGGTGGGGAGGGGGAGGGGAACGGCTGTTAACAGGAGGAAAATTTTTCGAATTGGCAAGGGGTCACATTTTTGGTGTCATTTGAAGCAGGAAGTTTTAAATCCAAGCACAGTAACGATGTTGTTAAATAAATCACAGTACACAGGCAATTTAGTGAAATCCCTGCAGTTACGGTCTTGAAATAAAATCCAGAGTCTCCTGTGTCTGAGACGAGGCCGAGTAAAAATGCAGTCGATTCCCGAGATGAAACCGAGACCGTCAGAAAGCGGTCTTGAGACCGGTCTCAAGTCCTACAACACTAATGACTGTGTTAGATATTTTTATGGATTTATTTATTTTTGCAATAAGCACCTTCTAAAACAACTTTATAAAAAGAATTAAAAACTGCTCTTATTGTTCTGTTCTTCAGATTTTATTCATGAACAAAATCGATCTTTTCCAAGAGAAGATCCTGCACTCGGGGCGTCACCTCAGACTCTACCTGCCGCTCTACAGAGGTGAGGGACGATCAGACGGAGAAATAAAAACAGCTTTATCGAGTTGCTGAATACATAAAAATATTTCTTTTATCAAGATTTTAAAGATATTAAAAAATACCTCTGAGTCTTAATAAAATAAATAGAAATGCCATTTTAAAATTTTATACAATAAATAAATGCTTCATGTTGAGTTTAAAGATTTTTTTTTTTATTAAATTTTTATCAGCTAAAATGTTTCTTTACTGAGGTTGTTTTTGCATTGATTTTTAAAAATGAGAAGATAAAATGTTTATTTTAACTCAACAGCATTTTGTCTCTCTCTCTCTCTCTCTCTCTCTCTCTCTGCAGGTGCTGACTGTGATGTGGATTCTGCCGCTCGCTTCATCGCCTCCATGTTTGTATCTCAGAATGCCACGCCCAGGAAGCTGATCTATCACCACTTCACCACGGCGACGGACACCTCCAACGTCCAGGTGGTGTTCCAGGTGGTTATGGACACTATAATGAAGGAGAACCTGGAGGCTGTTTCACTGCTATGAGACCTTTAACCTTGACACATGACCCTTTTCCACCAACATGAACTTGCTGCTAGTTCTGGTTTGGAGCTGGTTCATCACTAGCGCCAAGCATGACAACAACCATGGCAGACTGCACTGTCCCGTGCCTACCCTACCCCACCCTACCCTACCCTACCCTACCCCACCCCTGGATTCTTCAGACTAGACGCTACAGTAGCTCTGGATTTTTGAGCATTGTGGTCACAACCTAGCGCTGGAACTGCCTTGGTGGAAAAGCAGTAACTGTCAGCTCATTTCTCCTCCCTGTGAAACCTGCATAACTGCACCAGGACGGACGGGGACACACACACACACACACACACACACACACGCGTGCTTTTGATGGTTCAGTGATCAGTGGCTCACCGTGTTAGTTTCCTGAAGTCTGGAGCTGTCCGAGGTGCTGAATCAAAACAGCACTCCTCAGCTCGGAAACAAACGTGTGTGTGTGTGTGTGTGTGTGTGTGTGTTGGAATGAGAAACAGAAGAAACCTGCAGAGAGACGGAGATGTAGTGAGGGAGATGTGTGCAGGAAGAGAGATATGAGTGAGAGACTGAGAGTGATGCATAAGGAGAGACAGATTGTGATTTGAGATGTACAAAGACTGTGTGGTGAAGTGTGAGAGAGAAATGGAGAGCTAGAGATTGAGAATGGTGGAGATGAAGATAGATCAATAGAGAGTGAGGAGAGAGACTGAGAGAGATACAGTTGTTGTAGATATGAAGAGGGGGATAAATGCATCTCCATATGTTGGAACCCTTTGAAAAAGGAAGCGAAACCCGGTCACTGTTGAAGGCTTTAAAGGATTCCGAAAGCAAACGGGTGAAGAGAGTGACCGATTGAGATGTATAGTATACAGGCATGCACACGGGTGACGTGAAAATTGGTGTGCGTCATGCAGCACGTTGGCGTTCGTTAAATTTTTAGCTTGCGTAGTAGTTCTGATGGGCGTGGTCTTTTCAGAGTGACTCCACCCCATCCACAGGACAGGAGGACTCGCTGAAGGCCGTGCTGATGATGGAACTCAAACACTTACGGGAGACGCCAACCGAGGGAAGAGCTTTTAGATGAACGGTTCGACAGACATAGAACCGGTAAAGAGCTGCTGTTCTAGCTAAAAGTTTAGGCACCCTGATCACATCAGGCTGGGCCGAGCCCCATTTCATTTATAATTTCAAATACTGAAGACATACAACAGATACAATCATGCAGTGACTATTTAGATTTTAAATACTAATTTAAAAAAAAAAATTTATTCACACACATTCAGCGTCTTTAATAACTGTCAATTCTCAAATCAGGTGTTGATTAATTTCCTATAACAGCAGCTCCAGTAACCTTCCAGTGCATCATGGTTTCTGTAGTAGAAGCTCATTTACAGGGACTTGTTTAATGTTAACGGTTATGGAAGGAGTCTCCAGCGTCGGTGCTTTCTAACAGTCCGAGGACAAGCTGTAATCTTTTACAACAGTGGATAAATATATTCAATTGTTGGTGTGTCCAAACTGGGTCTGTGTATGTGTTTACACACAGCGTGTCCTTTGCTGGTCCGTTTGCTCATGTGTACATACCGGTGTGTTTTCTCTTCCTGCTAATATTTACCAGAAAAGGCGCTGTGGGTTAATGATTGTCTGGAGGGACTGTGTTTTTTTGTTTTGTTTTTTTTAAACATGCTTCAGTACACAGTGTTTTTATGAAGTCATACAGCAATAATCTGTTTAATTGTATTTTTGTTATTAGGGGGCCAAGTACCAAAGGTGCGTGATCACCGTATTAGATTTATTATTTCTTTTTTTTTTTTTTTTTAAACTTTGGACATCTCGTGATAACTTTTTTTTTCTTTGCAAGTTGAATCTGTGAAGTGATTTGTGTTTTTGCAGCAGTGTGCGTTTGTGAGAGACACACCTCCCTGTGCATCATGATGTTTTATGTAAATAGGTGTCCTGTCGAGATGTGAATGATCATCAGACGATGTAGGATTTATTTTTACGTTCTTGTGACATTTCTGACAAATTCTGTCCTGCATTTTCAAAGCAAAGACAATGCATGATGGCAATATTCTGTCCTGAATATCGTGATATTTTATAGAACCAGTCATCGACACATCCGGGTCTCTTATGTCTTATTATTTCTTGTAGATGTGGGGGGAAAAAAAATGACACAAGCATCAACCATCTGAGTTTAATAAATAAAATAACATTCTTTAAACAGTTTATACACATTTACACACAGTTGGCTACAGAAAGGACAAACAGTGATGGTTTCTCTCTCAGAGCACTTTTTTTTTGTAGTCTAGTTGTTTACTTGCTGTTTTCAGAGATAAAATGGTGGAAAATAAATAAGTAATATTCAGGGCCGGGAGTCCGAGTGGAAATCGAGATCTGGACAGGAACATGAGTGAGGGAGCGAGCATCCAGATTTCAGTGTCGAAATGAAGCTGTTATTTATCAGGTGGTGGTGGGGTGTTTTTTCTTTGATGTTCGGAACACCAGGAAAGGGGTCTTCAGAAGACACGTTCCCAACCCTGCTCCTGGAAAAGCCTCCTGTCCTGCCGGTGCGTTAGAGCAGGGAAACCACTAAACTGTGGAGGACAGGCGGTTCTCCAGGAGCAGGGTTGCGTTCCACGCTCGTCCACCGCTCACACTACCAAACAGTCGGGCGAGTCGAACGCGAGCAGAACTTCTGCCCTGCACCGGAACGTGTTCCAGCCGTCCTGCATCGGCTCACAGCTCTGCAGGTTCGGAGAAATGTCCTTGATGCAGATGGCCTGCAAATACAAACAGGAAATTAGCTTAAACAGAGAACTTCCTCTCCCGTGTGTGTGTGTCACTTTCTATCTCACCACTGTGAAGATCTTTCTTTTAATTTTTAAACTGAGAAGAAAATGTAAAAACTGTAGCTCTATGTATGTAAATTATTTTAAGTTATTTAGTTTCTGAGGCATCAAGCTAATAAACTCTTTCTAACTCACCCCACAGTCTCAGCACCAGTTTAAAGAGGGTTCACTTTTTTATGATCAGGCTTGTTGTTGTGATTATTACCGGGCGCTGATTGTAAAGAATAAATGAGATGTGAAACGCTTCGGGAACATTTTGCGACATAAGCGCGTCGCCGTCCAGAAGTGCGCGTGCGCGTCTTTATTCTGTCTTCCATGAGATCTGAATTTCAGACATCGGATTAAATTTCAGATCAGATTTCTGACCGAGTGGTTCAGTCCGCACTCGGAATCTCTCCACCTGCACCAGTACAGACTGGGATCGATCCCGCAGCAGTACTGGGTTGGGTGAGTTGGGCTGCGCGAGCGCTTCTCAAGTTCCTCAATTGTCGCGTTTCCGTGAACTGGTGTGTGAACTGGGATGGTGATGGTGAGGAGGAAAGTGAGCTGAGGATTTCGTCACCGGATCATATTTACCATGTTTTTGAGGACCGGTGTGATGTGTCGCGCGCTCAGTTCGGGCATCACGCCGTTTCCGGTGCTCTCTCCTGCGGACTCCGTGTCGGACCTGCGGACGTACGGCGACCTGCGGATGCCGGACAGCAAACCCGAGGCTCTGCCCACGGAGTAGTAGCTCGGCCCGGTGGCCTGCTTGTACCACGCGTCTGCGGGACAGCACGAGAGCAGCACGGCGACGGCCGCGAGCAGCACGACGGACCTCACGGACCTCTCCGGCGCGCGCCTCATCATCCTCATCCTCACCGTCACCTGTTCAGCGGGGTGATGCTGGGTTTCGGTTTTATCTTGTGCTGGAGCTGCTCTGGGATGTGACCGGAGTCCCTGCGCTGGACGCGTCTGTGCGGCTTTATATAGAAACCCGGTGCGCGTAAAGGCGCGCGCGCTCCACCTGAAGGGGGGTCATGTTTCCGGTAAAGGAGAAAAAAGAGAGAGGGAGAGGGGGAAAAAAAAAACAACGTCCAATCAGCGTGGGCGCGTTTCAGCGTCAAGCTCTTCAGGGGTGCGTAAACTTTTATGTGACTTATGACGTGAGCTTTTTTTTTTTTTTAGAAGCGAGAAACAAGACATGAAAGAACACACAGGGCCCTAAGAGTACTCTCAGGGTCTTTTCAAGAACCTTCTCAGAGCTCAGACCACCTGAGGAACCTTTACATCTCTTCATCTCTTTTATCTGGACGTTTTAATGATCACCCGACCTTCATAAAACATTTCTTCTTCCTCCTATTATACCCATTATTATTCTGTCCACATTCACTGGATATGAGCAACCGCAGGCTCTGATTGGCTACTCTACTACTAGGCTATCAGCTCATATACCGTGAACAGAGAAAAACAAAAGGGCGACGCGCATCAAGCAGTGGCGGCTGGTGAAAAAGATTCGTGGTGGTGGTGGTGTGTGCCAGTAGATTTCCCAGCCTAGTCCAGTATAAACATTCAAATGAACAATCAGAAAATGACAATTCCACAATAATAATTTAATTTCCTTCTTAAACTCAGCAGTTTCACACACAAATTAACAATTTACAGCTACATTAGGCTCCATTTATGCTTTGGAAAGGAATGGAATCCAATACAATACAATACTCAAGGTCTGAAGAGAACTTTGCAGCAAGGGTATGAATTCAGCTGAATCTATACAAATCAACTGTGAGTGTGTGTGAGAGAGAGAGTGAATGAGTGAGTGTGTGAATGAGTGAGGGAGAGGGAGGGGGAAGGTTTCTAAGGTGAGTGTGGGACTGAGTGATTGTATGAAAAGAAAGAGAGAGAGAGGTGGTGTGTGTGTGTGTCTGATTCTAAGGTGAGTGTAAGATTTCTGTGAGGGTGACTATGAAGTGTGTGTGTGAGAGAGAGAATGTGTGAGTGTGAATGAGTGTGTGTGTGTGTGTGTGTGAATGAGTGAGAGAGAGAATGTGTGTGTGTGTGTGTGTGTGAGTGAGAGAGATGGGGAAGGTTTCTAAGGTGAGTGTGGGACTGAGTGATTGTTTCATCTCATCTCATTATCTCTAGCCGCTTTATCCTGTTCTACAGGGTCGCAGGCGAGCTGGATCCTATCCCAGCTGACTACGGGCGAAAGGCGGGGTTCACCCTGGACAAGTCGCCAGGTCATCACAGGGCTGACACATAGACACAGACAACCATTCACACTCACATTCACACCTACGCTCAATTTAGAGTCACCAGTTAACCTAACCTGCATGTCTTTGGACTGTGGGGGAAACCGGAGCACCCGGAGGAAACCCACGCGGACACGGGGAGAACATGCAAACTCCACACAGAAAGGCCCTCGCCGGCCCTGGGACTCAAACCCAGACCTTCTTGCTGTGAGGCGACAGCGCTAACCACTACACCACCGTGCCGCCCCTGAGTGATTGTATGAAAAGAAATAGAGAGAGAGGTGGTGTGTGTGTGATTCTAAGGTGAGTGTAAGATTTCTGTGAGAGTGACTATGAAGTGTGTGTGTGTTTTTTGAGCTAGGTGTATTTCTGTGAAACACAGTGTTGACACTCTTGTTGTGAACACAAACTATGACAAGAAAGATGTGATTATTGTCCAGTATGAACCAAAAGCCTAGTTTTGAACATCACCTCTAACCACAGAGAGAGAGAGAGAGACACACAGAGAGAGCTACATTTTCTGTAGCAGGGGCAAAATTTCCAGCGCCCCAAAACCATTAAATTCGGCCATGCTGATTGGCCAAATATTTATTATTTTTCCTTTGCAACCGTACACGATTGGCTATTTGGAAACATGGATTAAGCCAAATGACAATATAGCATTAAATGAAGCGAGTCCTCCTGGATACAGTTATATACACCAGCCTCGTCTCACTGGCAGAGGAGGAGGCGTCGCAGTTATTTATAACGATTATCTAGGTGTAACACACACACCTGGTTATAAATTTAATACATTTGAAGTTCTTCATACTCATATAATGTATGTAGCCTCAAAAAATAGGTCTACCCAGTTAATTCCGTTACTTATTATTTACAGGCCCCCGGGGCCATATTCTGAGTTTCTTTCTGAATTTGCAGATTTTATCTCAGATCTGGTTATTTCCTTCGACAAAGCTTTAGTTGTCAGAGATTTTAATATTCACTTCGATAACCCAGAAGACCCTTTAAAAACAGCGTTTATGTCCATTTTAGATTCAGTAGGGATTAATCAGAATGTCATAGGACCGACCCATAATGGTGGTCACACCCTCGATCTAATACTAACATTCGGGTTAAACGTAGAAAATATAGTCATACTTCCACAGTCTGAAGTTCTCTCAGATCATTATCTCATCTCATTCAAAATATGTCAGAGTAATAATATATGCACCTCACCACGCTACTGTATTAAACGTACAGTCACGTCAACTACTGCACAGAGCTTTATAAATGATCTCCCAGAGCTGTCAACTTTGATTGGGTCACTGTCAGCCCCTGCAGAACTTGATCAGGCAACTGAATGCTTAGAGTCAACATTCCGCCATACTTTAGATAATGTAGCTCCTCTAAAAAGGAAAATGGTCAGAGACAAAAAATTAGCACCCTGGTATAATGATGACACTCGCACATTAAAACAGACCACTCGAAAATTGGAACGTAAATGGCGTCAAACAAAATTGGTAGCGTTCAAATTAGCGTGGAAGGAGAGCTTCCTGAAGTATAGAAAAGCTCTTAGTACTGCGAGATCAACATATCTCTCCTCCCTAATAGAAGATAACAAAAATAATCCTAGATTCCTATTTAATACTGCAGCAAAATTAACCAGGAATAAGTCCACTATAGACACATGCACACCTGCAGTATGGAGTAGCAACGACTTCATGAATTTTTTTAATGACAAAATTGAGAATATCCGACAAAAAATTCAAACTACTAATTTAAGGTCAGACAATGTAAGTGACCCTGTAGTTAACAATATAACTGTATCAGATCAGCAATTAGAATGTTTTACTCCCCTTAGAGAAACTGAATTACTTTCATTAATCTCCGCATCAAAAGCCTCAACTTGTGTACTAGATCCCTTACCTACACGTCTATTCAAACAGATAATACCTGAAGTAATTGAACCGCTTCTAAAAATAATGAATTCTTCTCCTTACGATTGGCTATGTACCCAAATCCTTTAAACTAGCAGTTATCAAACCCCTGATTAAAAAACCTGACCTTGATCCCTGTCAGCTGTCCAATTATCGGCCAATATCAAACCTCCCCTTTATCTCCAAGATCCTTGAAAAAGCTGTGGCACAGCAGTTATGCTCATATTTACATAGGAATAACATCCATGAAATTTATCAGTCAGGATTTAGACCTCATCATAGCACAGAGACAGCTCTGGTTAAAGTAGTAAATGACCTACTGTTGGTGTCTGATCAGGGCTGTGTCTCGCTGCTTGTGTTGCTTGACCTTAGTGCAGCATTTGATACCATTGATCATTCCATTCTTCTGGATAGACTAGAAAATGTTGTGGGAGTTAAGGGAACGGCCCTCTCCTGGCTCAGGTCTTATTTAACTGATCACTATCAGTATGCTGATGTAAATGGTAATTTTTCTAGACATACTGAGGTAAAGTTTGGTGTTCCACAAGGTTCTGTCTTGGGTCCACTGCTTTTTTCTCTATATATGGTCCCTCTGGGTGATATTATTCATAAACATTGTATTAGTTTCCACTGTTACGCTGATGACACACAGTTGTATGTCTCTGCAAAACCTGATGAGAGACACCAGCTTAATAGAATTGAGGAATGTGTGAAGGACATTAGACACTGGATGCTGATTAACTTCCTTCTGCTGAACTCTGACAAGACTGAAGTACTTGTACTCGGACCACATGCAGCTAGAAGTAAGTTTTCTGATTCCACAGTAACTCTGGATGGCCTTTCTGTTTCTTCACGTGCAGCAGTAAAAGACCTTGGAGTGATTATTGACCCCAGTCTTTCATTCGAAACTCACATTGCTAACATCACCCGGATAGCTTTCTTTCATCTCAGAAATATTGCTAAGATAAGAAATTTAATGTCACTACATGACGCGGAAAAACTAGTTCATGCTTTCGTTCCCTCCAGGTTGGATTATTGTAATGCCTTACTGTCTGGATGTTCCAATAAGTGCATAAACAAGCTCCAGTTAGTTCAAAATGCAGCAGCAAGAGTCCTTACTAGAACTAGAAAATATGACCCCATCACCCCTGTCTTATCCACACTGCATTGGCTCCCAATCAAATTTTGTATTGATTATAAAATACTACTATTGACCTTTAAAGCACTGAATGGTCTCGCACCACAGTACCTGAGCGAACTTCTGCTCCTCTATGACCCGCCACGCCTACTTAGATCAAAAGGTGCAGGCTATCTGCTGGTACCTCATATAGTGAAGGTTACATCAGGGGGCGGAGCCTTTTCTTACAAAGCCCCACAGTTATGGAACAGCCTTCCAAGTAATGTTCGGGAATCAGACACAGTCTCAGTGTTTAAGTCTCGGCTGAAAACATATCTGTTTCGTCAAGCCTTGTGTTAATGGTGTTTATGAGGTAAAGGTGTAGATCTGGAGGATCCTCAGACAGAGTGTTTTGGTAAACTGGGATGTATGGATGCTGTCAGTCCCCACTCGCTTGCTCACTCAAGTTTGTTGACGGTGTAGTGGCTGCTGCTTTATGTCCCGGGGCTCCCTCATGCCTGTGTTACCTTCTGGCTCTCTCCTTTTAGTTATGCTGTCATAGTTAGTTGCCGGAGTCCCTGCTTGTACTCAGTGCAATATGTATACTGTTCCTACTTATTCAGGTGACATTGGGCATACCTAACAACCTGTGTTCCCCCCCCCCCCCCAAATCTGTCCCTCTGAGTTACATGTCGGTCCTGGGATTGAGATGCTGGCCTCTTCTGCTCCTCGGACCTGCCTGATCCATCCTGGTGCCCTGTGTCTGGTTGGAGTCTCATCGCATCGCTCTTGTGGAGGACGGCCCCATGAGGACAGTTGAAAGTCACACCTGGAAGACACTCTGGACTCTTACAGTAATGCTTTTATGGCTGAGGACTACAGTTGTCTTGCTAACTTTAGGTCTGCAGTTGTCATGAACAGTTTTGCACTCAAGTTTCCATCAATGAAGAGTTTATAACATCAACGAAACTGACTTAATGTTAAAACTGTTAATATTATAGTCAGGCTATCTGTTGTTGCCCAAATGAGGATGGGTTCCCTTTTGAGTCTGGTTCCTCTTGAGGTTTCTTCCTCATGTCATCTGAGGGAGTTTTTCCTTGCCACCGTCGCCACAGGCTTCATCACTGGGGATAGATTAGGGATAAAATTAACTCATGTTTTAAGTCGTTCAAATTCTGTAAAGCTGCTTTGCGACAATGTTTATTGTTAAAAGCGCTATATGAATAAACTTGACTTGACTATTTCGCTGCACTTCTGGGGCGCTTTGACGAGGGCCCAAGAAGAGAAATGATCCGAGTCTGCTGGTGGAAATTCACTGTTGAATGAGAGTCAGTTGGTGGAAATGTTGTTTAAATAATTCAGATTGCATGTAGACACACACTATTAAGTAAAACTGACAGTGATAATAAAGCTTGTAAAAAAAAAAAAATTATATATATAAAATATTTTTTCCCCTCCACATCTGGGAGGGCGGCGCCCGAGCACCCCCTATGGGCCGGCCACCACTGGCATCAAGTCAGACAGATCACTTTATCAACTATTTAAAAGAAACAGAAACAGCTAAAATATAGCCGTGTCCCCCTCAGTCGGTGGCAACAATGCATCTTTAAGTTGGTTTGCCAACCGCCAAAAAACCCTGCAGAAGAAGAAAATGGCAGCGCGCGTTGCTGAACCAAAGACAAAATAAAAACTCTACTCAAAAACAAAACCCCCAAAATACAAAAAAAGGCAACAGAATATGGAATGAAAGTACTTGATGGTAAGAACGTTTTTTTTTTTTTTTCAAGAATTATGATCCTTTTTTTTTTTTTTTTTACAAATTGTTCCTGTCATTTCGCCGGGTTGTTTACATTCTAAGCGGAAATGATTTTGTCGGACGTTTTGTATTAAGTTTTTATTTATCGAATTTGCAAAAAATAAAAATAAAAATGCTCCGTTTCTCAAAATCCAATGAATGTGGATAGAATAAAACAGTTATTCCGGTCAATCTTGTCATACACGGGTTCTAGCCATCAGCTCATGTACGACTCGATTTTGTGGAATAACTGTTAAATAGATTTATACTTCAATTGGTTCAAAGTGTTACATCACTCGTACAGGAAACGGGAAAGTGCTATAGTGTCATAAAATCTAAGAGCCAATCAGATTCCAGTATGCAAATACAGACCGAGCTATACACAGTTTGCCAGTGAAAGGGGGCGGGATCTGTGTTTAGAAGTGTTTCTAATTTGCATATTAATACAAACTGGATTAAAAAAAAAAAAGTGTAATTGCAAAACAACCAATTAGTTAAATGCTGAAAATGTTAGCGATTTTTAGTTTCAAAGAAATTCAATTTGAGCTGTTTCATTAAAAACAAACCTACGAGTTCATCCAGAGTGAGAACTCAGTGACACGTAGCCTACAGCAGTTTCGCTACAGAGTTGTTAGCGACATGCTAATTTAACACCTCAGACTCTGAGCCGTGACCCTTGACCCTGGGATTCCTGTATGTCCTACTTGAACCCCACAGCGATGAGCAGCATGTTATGTTTCCAAAAATAATCGAAAGTAAGCCATCTGGATTAAGTGCTGGCTGATTGGCTGAGGCGTGGGGGCGTGTCTGTTTGCATTAAGATATTGTAATAAGGCGATTTTGATCGAGATTTTAACGTAATATTAACACAGAGCAGTTTTAGAGTGAAATAAATGCGCAGATTTCCGTGTTTCACTGTATTTAAGACACCGCCCTCTAGTGGACATGACCGTATTATGCACAAGTTTACACAGAGTTCAGTTTGCACACTTACTAAAGTACAAATCAGGCTTTTTAATAGAAAACAACTTTTGAAAATGATTTTTCACTTTGGCATGAGTACAAGTTCATGGTTTCTGAAAGCGTGTTCGAGTGTGTGTGTGTGTGTGTGCATAATGATGTCTCCTTGTTTCTCTTCTTCACAACGTTCAGTTCACTGCGAGCTCCATTTAGTCTCACGCAAAAATTTGCATCCAACTTCAAAGGCTTCATTACGGCACTGATCCTTCACAGCTCGTTGTACAGCGGCCTGCACTTGGGCTCCATCTTGTCCTCAAGCACGGCGTCCGGAGCGCAGACCCATGGATCCTCCGTCTCCCACTGCCACTTCACCAGCTGCTCCCTCAGGAGCTCCAACACGGCTTTATGATCAGGATCCGAGGCCAGGTTGGTCTGCTCGGCCGGGTCCGAGTGCGTGTCGAACAGCTCCCAGCGCTCCCTGTAGTAATACTGCCTCAGAGTCTTGAACCAGCGGGTGGGCGTGCCCGCCTGCGTCCTCTGTAGCAGGTCTTGGAAGGTGGGCGAGACGTACAGGTCCTGGTCGATGGGGAAGGGCGAGCGGTAGTTCAGGTTGTGCAGCAGGACGAAGCGGCCGCGCCTCACCGAGCGCATCGGGTAATACATGGTGGCCTCGTGCAGACTCTGACTGCCGAAGGCTGTGTCCCAAATTGGCTCGGAGGACAGAGCAGGGAGCAAGGAGCGACCTGTCAGGTGAACTACAGAGCCGCCGCCGCCGCCGCTCAGGCTGTAGGGAGGATACGGCACGGAGAACCAGTCCAGCAGAGTGGGCGTGATGTCTGAGAGGAAATGAAGAGATTTTACTTCCAGCACGTGAATAAAAACATCAAGTTTTCACACGTGCACATAATGATTCGAATTAGACACTACAGATGAAAAGATGAGAAAAGTGACTGGGGGGGGGGGGGAGCTGTTTTGACGTTGAAACACAAGGATGGGCGGAGCTACGTGTTATACTGCAGCCTGTCAGCAGGGGCGCTAAACCTGTACTGACGAGACATTTTTATACAGTCGATGGCGCTGTTTACACCCGGAATTAGCGTGTCCTGGGTGACCGAGGCAGCTCGAAGTGCATCTGTTCACATGGGCCATGTAGTGCGACACGCGTCTCAAGCGACCACTTGTGATCAGATCTCACTTCCCTGCTCGATATGCAGAGCATTTCTGTTGACAGACCAAATGCGTTGTTGTTGTTGTTTATACCAGATGTGAACAGAGCCACGGATGTACAGTGTCACGTAGAAGGATTAAAGGATATGGGACATGAAACATAAAAGCACACTATATCAGTTTCTTTCCATTAAAAATATGAAATAATTGCATCAACAAATACAAAATCATCTATTAAATTCAGCAAAATCGTTATATTCGTGATGATTATATGGCATTTCTGCTCGAGCCCCGATATGCATATTTTACAACCGGAAGAGCCGCTGTCACGTGATCATACGTCACAAAAACTTTCGGGTACAGCACAAGCGGGTAGATGAATATGGAGAAGTGTGAATCGTGATTATGACGAATGCGACAAAATAGTTTTTGTGTCTTGGATGACAAGAAAATTGTTTCGTTTTTAGAGTGTTTAACGTACATTGAACATCATGGTGTATTGCGACCTCCCAGTCAGTCAGTCAGACACGCTGTCACTCCTGTTAGCAATGTAGCTAGGCTCAGCATGGCCAACGGTATTTTTTGGGGCTGTAGTTAGATGCGACCAAACTCTTCCGCGTTTTTCCTGTTTACATAGGTTTATATGACCAGTGACATGAAACAAAGTTCAGTTACACAAATTGAAACGTGGCGATTTTCTATGCTATGGAAAGTACGCACTATAATGACAGGCGTACTAACACCTTCTGCGCGCTTCGGCAGCGCATTGATACCTTCACTCGGAGTTGTACCATTATTTTTTAGACAGGGCGGACGGACCAGGGCATTCGCCCGCCTGGCCGTGCCCGACGAGGAGCGCTCTCGGCCGGCTTGGGAGGCAGACGGCAGCCCCTCCTGGAAGTGTGGTTTTACCATGGGCCTCATGCGGTAAGGATTAGTATTATAATTTTGGGTGTATCAATTATTGATTATCATAATTCTGACTCGTTTCGCCATTTTGAATGTTTTCATCTCGGACTCTGGAAGCATTGTATCTTGAAAAATATCAGCAAAAAAAAACTAGCTTGCAACGGACTTTAGCTAGATCTATGATGAACTTTCAATGTATGATACAAAAATAATACTTCTTTCAACAGATCATTAGCCTTTGAGCAGAATTGTTTTTAACTTACCAGGAAGTGTTATCCAGCCGACCGCTTTCAGTTTCATGAGGGCTGAATGAACCCTCACTCTCAGAATCATCTGACCCGTCAGAGTAAAGACAAGATCCATGTTCATGTGAATTTCCAGCTATCGGTTCGAATTGATAGGGTCTAACTTCACATCTCTGTGAAACATCGGGAATGTCACTGTCGATGGTGTCCATTTCGGTAACCTGTTTACATTAGATTCCCAAGCGCTGGCTCCTTGGAAAGTTTTTGTGACGTCACGGGTCACGTGACCACCTAGCTCATTAACGAATCCTTGTTTTACGCTGATGTATAAAAAAGTTGAATAATGTGATGATTTTCACATTTTTGACGCCCTGCAGTGATTTAGATCAGTGGTTCTTAACTGGAACAGTCTTGGGACCCACAATTTTCCATGGTCATTAGGTCGCGACCCAATTTTTTTTAGCGTTCAAGTCAATTTAATGTAATTCTCAAAATATAACCATAATATGTAATAATAACAATTATTATTATTATTATTATTATTATTATCATCTCATCTCATTATCTGTAGCCGCTTTATCCTGTTCTACAGGGTCGCAGGCAAGCTGGAGCCTATCCCAGCTGACTACGGGTGAAAGGCGGGGTACACCCTGGACAAGTCGCCAGGTCATCACAGGGATTATTATTATTATTATTATTATTATTATTATTATACCTGTGTTTGCATCTGCATGGCCATTATATGCTGTATGTCTGATCAATAAACATAGGCAAAATGACGGCTTCATGCTCTCATGTGCAAGTGTCTCACCACATACCACACAGATGGGTTTCTGTACCATTTTGTCCTCAACACAACTAAATCCATATTTCAAATATTCGGGGTCGTACCGTTGTTTCAACATGTTGTTCACCACTCAAATGACTAGCACGCACGTTATGTCGCATAAACATTGTGTCTATGGCAACAGATGACACAGAGCTGGAATCGTCTATCAAAATAAGAGTTGTAAATTGTCGCAGAAAAAAGTTGCACTTTTTTTTAGTGAATCAATGAATTAGCATTTTTTTTACACCACAGCTCCGCGACCCACCCAGGACCCCTCCGCGACCCACTTTTGGGTCGCGACCCACCAGTTAAGAAACACTGATTTAGATGGCATTTCTTATGTCCTTTATACATACACTGGCAGTCAATGAAAAAGTCCAGGTCAATAATTCAACATATTATGCAATATGGAGTTGGGGAAATGTTTGTTTTGAGATGTTTCTATTGAATAGCGTGCACAGAAGTCATTAATGAGTTCTCCTCAATCCAAACCTTTTTCAATAGTCTTCAGGGAGTGGTCTTTAGGAATCAGCTCAAAGTGCTGTTTTGGAGAAAAACAAAAATTTGTACACGGTTGAAAGGATGGGTTGGATAGCCTTTATTAAGGCCATGAAAAAGCTGACTTTTGTATTCCTTATGTCCAAGATGCCACGGTTAAATCCAGATGACAGACGGCGGGCCCTCGGCATGGTGCAAGCCGGCCTAAGTTTTTCAGAAGTTGGGCATCGATTGAATGTCCAAACCCTGCCATGGCCTGCGTGTTCACCTGATCTCAATCCCATTGAGCATCACCTTGGTGTTCAGATCCAGAACCGTGTTCCTCGTCCCATGAACAGAGGTCAACTGATCCAGGCTCTTCAAGAGGAGTGGCAGGCCATTCCACAAAACAGGATTCGCCGTTTGATACGCAGTATGCGTCGCAGACTGACGGCTTGTATTGCTGTTGGCGGGGACAATACTCGGTACTGAAGCTGCAACTTTCCAATTACAGGGTATCCATTTTGTTCGGACTGTACATTATCAAAGCTCACAACAATTGTCATTTTTTTGTTTATTCATCTCGAGTTAAATGTCAGTATATTGATCTGTAAGCTTCTAGTACATGATTTCATAGCTTATGAATAAAATTTTCATAAATGTCACCTGGACATTTTCATTGACTGTCAGTGTAATTATGCCCAGAAAAAAAATCCATGTCCCATGTCCTTTAAGGCAGCTGGGCCATAGAAGGTTCACGCTGCACGCGTGTAAAGAAAAGTGGACAAACGTAGCATGACTTGCTCTGGGCCATAGAACGGCGTTCACGTTGCACACTTCACGCGTGAAGCGTGAAATGAACATGCACACTTTTTTCTAGGCGTGAAGATGGAAATTCCAGTCAATGCATGCGGTCACCGCCGCGCCAGCCAATCAGAACGGGTCTAGGGAGATAACTCTATGCTTTCAGGGGAAAACTTCAGAAAAAATATAATTGAATGGTATAATTGAAAAATAGTTCTTCATCGGGATTGTCAAGCAGATTATAGAATGTTCGGTGAAATTCACCACGGGTTTCTCTCAGAAGGAAGTGTTCTCGGCTCCAAATTCTGTTCCTTTTTCTCTTCCTCTGTCTCAGTAAAAGCAGAATGAGGCAATCGTCGTCATCCGAAGAGTCCATATTGTTGGTTACTCGGTCAAAGTAGAACAGACGCAACACGTGAACATCCAAGCATGAAGTTTAATGGCCCAGGGTCCGGTTCTTCACGTGAACGTGTAGCGTGCAGCGTGAACCTTCTATGGCCCAGCTGCCTAAGATCTGCTCTGTGTAAATGGCGCCATCTTGTGGTCATAAAGCGTAACATCATGCAGCGTCTCACCTAGCAGGCTGACGTAGGCGTCGCTCGTCTGTCCCCAGCGCTGTCGCTGTTCAGGTGAGGAGACGATCATGGGTTCGGCCACGCCCGAGTCGTACAGGTTGGTCCGTCCGTTAGGAAACGGGATTCCGTTATCAGAGCTGTACATCACCAACGTGTCGTTCTCAAACCCAGCGTCCCTCAACTCCTGCAGGACCAAACCAATACCTGCAGGAAGTGTGTGGAGGAGAGGAATTAAAAAAAAAAAAAAACACCACTGAACCAGAAAATAAATAAAAAGATACATGTTTACAGCATAATATTATTATGAATAGATCAGTCTATGTCCGGTGAAGAAGAGTGAGACACTCGCCCTGGTCCAGTCTGCTGACGGTGGTGTACTGAGCAGCGAGATCCGCCCGAGCAGCCGGAGTGTCTGGGACGAAATACGGCACCTGACGAGGAAACCCACAACAATGACGACAAATTGCTTCGTTAATTAAATAAAATAACACACAAAGAAATGAAAACTGGACTAAAACTCTGAGGAGCAGCGTCCCGTCATCTCGATCTTTAAACTTCAGAATAGACATGTTCAGATCCCGGAGCCGCTCGTCTCACCTCGACCTGCTCGGGTGTGTAGTGTTGCGGCTGCCAGTCGGGAATTCTGCCCATTCCGCTCTCTCCGTTCCCGAACTTCTCACAGAACGAGCCGTACTGAGGCTGCGAATGGCCACAGCGGTGCGGGTCGTGAAACGCTACGTATAGGAAGAAGGATCGAGTCTCTCCTCCGCTTCTCTCCTCCTCTCGGTGTTCCTGCAGAAACTTCCGGACCAGCAGTTTGATCCGGGTGATGTTGCGTCCTACCTGCAGGACCGAGCCGTTCTCCTCCGTGTAGGCGAAGTCGAAGGGGTACACGGAGCTCGGCCCTACGTGCTTCTTCCCGATGATGCCTGAAGAAGAAGACGACAGTCACGCCATGATTTTTGTCACGACTTTATGGTTCAGAAATGTGTAAATATATCAGGAAGTGGCTTTTTAAAAGTGGCAGATCCCTCGTGAGGAACGTCATCCTGCTCTGATAATCAGCATTGATTGGTAATACTAAAATGCGGTGATGTCAGCTGTTGTGTAACAGTCATGACGCTGTACTGTAGGTGTCGGTGACGTCATGTCGTTTTTCTCACCCGTGCGGATGTTGGATTGCTTCAGTAACAGCGGGAGGCTCTGCACGCCGTCAAACGAGTTAAAGTGATGCACACCCTGATGAAGCCCGTACATCCCGTTCTGGTGCTGAGAGGACAGAAAAAAAACAAAAGGACACAAAATGACTCACCCGTCATCAGAAAACAGTCACGTGACGAGGAACCTGAGACGCCGTGTTCGGACCTGTGGTAATCCGGTGAGGATGGTGGAGCGACTGGGCGAGCAGCTGCTCACGGAGGTGAAGGCGTTTCGGAAAATGACGCTGCGTCGAGCCAGAGCGCTCAGGTGTGGAGTTCGGACCACCGTGTTGTTGTAGACCTCCGTCTCGAACCCGGCATCATCGGCTGCAGGGCGAACAAACGCAACACCACCATCACCACTCGCAAAGCGGCTTCTGAAATCTCAAGACGCTTAGTTACAATCTCGGTGTAGGAAATGAGGCCGGACCAACGGACACTGACCGGGAATTTTCGTATTTGTCCATCTGTATTTTAAAAGCATCAAACGGGATGGCCCATGAAAAATCAAAGATTTTACGTCTAATTTTCTTCCGAATGTTACACTGGTCGAATACGTTATGTCGTAACACGGCCTGCGATTGGCCGATCGCAGACGCTCTCGATGAACGACAAGTTGCCTCTCATCAGCGAGTAGCAGTGCATTCTGGCCTGACACCATGTGACGCTGTGACCAGCTGGATAGGTTTACTACTAACGGTAAAACAAAAAATAGACCACTACAGGTTTTGGACCCTGACAAAGGCCAAATCCCATTTCACCCCTTGGACCAACCCCTTGGCCCTTCCCCTCCATTTTGCGCGTTCACGTGAAGGGGTAGGGGTATCCCAATCCCAGTTAACGCGGAGGGGTAGGGGAAGGGGTAGGGCTTCTGTACCCCTCCAAACGGAGATTTTCCTGGAGCTGACTCCGAACGAAGGGGTTTGAGTGATTTCCCACAATGCCATGCGGATTTCAGCGAGATTTCATGCGGATTTCAGAAAGATGGCGGTTCCCGCGGCGAAAGATTGTCATAAATGTATTTTCTCCATTATTTACGTGTTTTAAGTTGTTATCCAGAGGAAACACGCCGCTTGATTCGCTTTCGAGCTGAGAATGAGCAGCGATTTCTGAAATCCAAGCTGCTGCTAAAAAGCTTTGGGAGTGAGTATTGTTTTCGGTTGCTTGACTGCGTACGTTTTGTTCTGTTATTCTCGCTTTTATTGTTTACATGAGTGTTCTGACACCTCATTCTGTCGGATGTGGTGCACGAAGCGCCAAAGATATCCCATTCAGTGGTGTTAGTTAACAAATCACACCCTGCCAGCAGAGATTTCTGGTTCTGGCTCTGACTGTAGCGGCTGGTCGCAGCCAATGACGCATTTGGTCGCGTTTTGCTAACGTAAACGCTGACGGAGGTACGCGATGACGTATGCGATCGTTGAAGGGCTATCCCAATACGTAGGGGTTGAATTTCAAGCCCTATCCCTTGTAGCTCAGTTTCAAGGGGAAGGGCCAAGGGGAAGGGGGAGGGGAAGGGGTAGAAATTAGAATTGGGATTGGGCCAAAGTGTCTTTTTTTCTTCCCATCGTATTTTAACCCTCTGGGGTCGAGAGCTTCTCCGGTGAAGCTCGGCAGGTTTAGAATGGACTTAGCTCAATATCTTTGCGAGTTTTTAATCATACATGCATGATAAACATATTAACAGAAACTTTAGACTTGACACTTTCCTCTGTGCTCACTGACAATCTTATAGTTTTTAAATTACCTAAATTAGATGAAACATAAAACTCGTCCCATTCCTCAGTTACACCGGAGTCGGAGCGCCGAGTGCACACTTACACATTCATAAAAGACTGTTCCCATGGTAACACCATGATAATCACGTTCACTCTTTCGATTTGTTTCTCTTTCACTGCGTTTTCTTCTATTTTCTAAGTTCCAGTGCAGCAGATTTGAGCCTGAATGCCGAATGATATGACCCTGTCGAGTTCGGAGTCATTTCAAACGTCATTTTGTCACAAAGCTACTTGGAATCTCACCTCATTTCATTATCTTTAGCCGCTTTATCCTGTCCTACAGGGTCGCGGGCGAGCTGGAGCCTATCCCAGCTGACTACGGGTGAAAGGCGGGGTACACCCTGGACAAGTCGCCAGGTCATCACAGGGCTGACACATAGACACAGACAACCATTCACACTCACATTCACACCTACGCTCAATTTAGAGTCACCAGTTAACCTAACCTGCATGTCTTTGGACTGTGGGGGAAACCGGAGCACCCGGAGGAAACCCACGCGGACACGGGGAGAACATGCAAACTCCACACAGAAAGGCCCTCGCCGGCCCCGGGGCTCGAACCCGGACCTTCTTGCTGTGAGGCGACAGCGCTAACCACTACACCACCGTGCCGCCCTACTTGGAATCTTGTCCTCAAAATTTTAACTCCATTCTGTAAGAATAGTTGTATTGTTAATTATTCAATTGCTTATAGAATTAGTATAAAACAGTCATTGTTGCCAGGATGTTTCATGAGTGTTATTATAGTACCGATATATGAGGACCAGTAAGTTAGTAAGTTGTAACCAACTGGACCATCCTTACCTCCCCCTGGACTTTGTTCTACACATGGAACTGACCTGTGTGCGCGACTGTTTTCTTGGGTAGAACTTTAAGCAGGGGCGGCACGGTGGTGTAGTGGTTAGCGCTGTCGCCTCACAGCAAGAAGGTCCTGGGTTCGAGCCCCGGGGCCGGCGAGGGCCTTTCTGTGTGGAGTTTGCATGTTCTCCCCGTGTCCGCGTGGGTTTCCTCCGGGTGCTCCGGTTTCCCCCACAGTCCAAAGACATGCAGGTTAGGTTAACTGGTGACTCTAAATTGAGCGTAGGTGTGAATGTGAGTGTGAATGGTTGTCTGTGTCTATGTGTCAGCCCTATGATGACCTGGTGACTTGTCCAGGGTGAACCCCGCCTTTCACCCGTAGTCAGCTGGGATAGGCTCCAGCTTGCCTGCGACCCTGTAGAACAGGATAAAGCGGCTACAGATAATGAGATGAGATGAGAACTTTAAGCAGGATTTTCTTGAACCTTCTGACATTTTCTTCTCATCTCATCTCATTATCTGTAGCCGCTTTATCCTTCTACAGGGTCGCAGGCAAGCTGGAGCCTATCCCAGCTGACTACGGGCGAAAGGCGGGGTACACCCTGGACAAGTCGCCAGGTCATCACAGGGCTGACACATAGACACAGACAACCATTCACACTCACATTCACACCTACGGTCAATTTAGAGTCACCAATTAGCCTAACCTGCATGTCTTTGGACTGTGGGGGAAACCGGAGCACCCGGAGGAAACCCACGCGGACACGGGGAGAACATGCAAACTCCACACAGAAAGGCCCTCGCCGGCCACGGGGCTCGAACCCAGGACCTTCTTGCTGTGAGGCGACAGCGCTAACCACTACACCACCGTGCCGCCTGACATTTTCTTGTAAGTTATTTTGAATTTGTAGTGTAATTAGCAACTAATCTCGAGTATAATTTGGCCTTTGAAGATCACGAAAATGTGCCTGGAAATAGCTGAGAAGCATCTAAAGCCCTTCAGCTTCTGGGCCCCGAAGGTGGCCCCCGGGGCCCCTGACCGCATTGCTCTGGGCCTTTGGCTCATCGTTCGGACAGACAACATTTCGGACTTATCTGTTTAAAATTCCTGATTTCCCATAAACTAAATACATCCTCCTCCATCACAGATTCAAATATGATGAATTTGTTATTAATTCTTTTTCAGTAACTGATGTAACAAACGTTACTGTGCATTATTAACTAATACTGCAAGTGCAGCAGTAAACAATCAGTTACTACTTCATTAGACGCTTGTTTGTTTGTTTGTTTGTTACCGATGATGAGGAGCGCGTGCCTCCGACACTCTCCCACAGCACACACCAGTAAAACCAGTCCCACCAGTCCAGGCCCCCACTGGAACCAACTCGCCTTCACGTCCGCCATTTTAAACCAAATCTTTGTGTGTGCTGGCTTTAAATCGCGCTTCCTGTCTCCCTGTGAAGCTCCACAGACTCTCTCACTGCCTTTAACAACATCATTCCATTTTCAAACGATAAAATAAACTCATAAACTCCAGCCGACATAAACACAGACTTCCGCATTCGTGTGTCACGTGACAGGAATCATATGACCACCAGGGTTGCCATTTTGAAAAACTCACCATCTTCAGGGTTTTTTTTTTTTTTGGAAGGATGATTCCATTTGATCTTATTGGCTGATGTTTACCCGAATAATATTTAATTGTTTGATAATTTACATCTATTGTTCAAGTCAGGCGGCACGGTGGTGTAGTGGTTAGCGCTGTCGCCTCACAGCAAGAAGGGTTCGAGCCCCGTGGCCGGCGAGGGCCTTTCTGTGTGGAGTTTGCATGTTCTCCCCGTGTCCGCGTGGGTTTCCTCCGGGTGCTCCGGTTTCCCCCACAGTCCAAAGACATGCAGGTTAGGTTAACTGGTGACTCTAAATTGAGCGTAGGTGTGAATGTGAGTGTGAATGGTTGTCTGTGTCTATGTGTCAGCCCTGTGATGACCTGGCGACTTGTCCAGGGTGAACCCCGCCTTTCACCCGTAGTCAGCTGAGATAGGTTCCAGCTTGCCCGCGACCCTGTAGGACAGGATAAAGCGGCTACAGATAATGAGATGAGATGAGATGAGATGTTCAAGTCAAAAATCTTCACCATGTGCTTTAATCGATTTAATAAGTGTTGCATTATATTTCATTTTCATCATGGTTTATTTTATAACAAATAAAATTCCCACATTGAATTAATTAGCTGCTTGTTACTAAATTAAATTAATCTTCTTTATCTGAGAATTTAACAAATCACTTCATAATGAGCGCCAAAATTTTATTATTTTTCTTTGCAAGTGCTACATATCCAGTATTGTAGTCGAGTCACTAAACCTTGAGCCCGAGCCCAGTCTCGAGTCCCCACTGTTCAAGTCCGAGTCATTAAAGAAAATCTCCAGTCGAGTCGAAGAACAAGACTGCAGCCGCACCATGTGCCGGTGGCTGTTGCTGACTTTATGTGAAAGCGTTTCTGCTACTGCGTTGGACTAACGTTCCTGCTCGACTGCCCCATTTTAGTTAACAGGCTACAGATAAAAAGCTTGTTCATCGCTCAGCAAGCCCCGGCCACTATCAACAGGGCAATGAACGTGAGAGAGGGTTAACACTAGCTAGTTCATCGCTCAGCAAGCCCCGCCTACTATCAACAGAGCAATGAACATAGTGTATCACTTCCTTCTCTGGGTGGAGTCTTGCCAAATGACGATTGAAGTTCGAAGTTGTCCCCGTGGTCGCCTTGATAGTTCTACATATGGAACACATAACAGTCTGGTTTTTCCCACCGCATGAGAAGTCTGTATAAGCGAAGCGGACAATTCTAGCAGCGTTCTCTCCAGGCATTTTCGCACCATTAATGTTAGTTTGTTCCTGAACATGACGTATAAACAAGTGAATGTGCATTCTCTTGCACGAAATTAGTCTAAAAATGAACGTAGATAGAAATATAAATATCTTGCGCCAAATTATTATGGCATGTTCCAAAAAATAAAGCAAAAATCCGAGTCCTCACCTCCAATTTACGAGTCCGAATGCAGTTAATGCACGAGTCCGAGTCATCAGTGCTCAAGTCCAAGTCAAGTCACGAGTCCTTAAAATTAGGGCACGAGTCGGACTCGAGTATGACAAGCCTGGTACACACGTCATTAGAAAATTCATCTATACAGATAAAATCTATCTATCTATCTATCTATCTATCTATCTATCTATCTATCTATCTATCTATCTATCTATCTATCTATCTATCTATTACTCATTCAGCTACATTTATATGATGTTTAGTGTGACTGAGTTTGACATTCATTCAGTAGAGTTACAGTTAGGTCTTTCTGAGAGAGAGAGAGAGAGAGAGAGAGAGAGAGAGAGAGAGAGTGTTTTTCAATCCTGTCAACGCTGACCAAAACTTCTAGCAGTCTTCTCAGTGTTATCTCACATCACAATCTAAGAATTTCATTGTACATGGAAGTTTGTTATAAACGCTCATTTCCACTTGGGAGGGGGAAAAAATGCATAACTGCTGTTTGTTTTCTTAAATTCTTACAAAACGTATGTCAGAATTTGTGATGGCAGTAAGAATTTTGAGATAACAATAGAATGTGAGATATTTACATGATATTTACATTCTCACATTCTGACTTATTTTCTCACAAATTCTTACATAAGTTTTCTAAGAATTTAAGATTAATGTGAGATAATAAATCTGAATGATATAATAAGTAAAAAAGTTTGATGCAGTAAGTCAGAATGCAGCAAAGTAAAAAAAAATCAGTAGATTTATTTATTTTTTAAGTAGAAGTTTGAAATATTAAATCAGAATTTGATTTGAATTGTGTCAGGTAATAAGTCAGAATTTGAGATAATAGAATTTAGAATGCAACGAGTCAGAAATCAGAAACAAGTCAATGAAGGAATTCAAAATTTTCCAATAAATTAGAATGAGATAATTAAACACCAGTGAGTTCACCAATGGGGACTCCATGGATTAATGGTTAGAGAAGTGGCTTTAGGACCAAAAGGTCATTGTTCAAGTCCCTGGACCAGCAGGAGTGGCTGATGTGCAAGGTACCTCACCCCTAACTGCTCTCCAGGCTGCTCTGGGTATCTGGATAAGAGCGTCTGCTAAATGTCTGTAATGTAATAAGTTAAACATCTAGGATAATGAGTTTTGATATAAGTCAGAATTATATAATCAGCAAAAAGTTTGAGATAATAAATCAAATGTCATAATTTTCAGATCAGTAAAAACTCGTCGTCACTGCTAAACCAGATCTGGGCTTGAGGCAAACCATGTTGGATAGACTTGCAGCAGTCAGGTGGCCAGTTCCTTCTGCACACACACACACACACACACACACACACACACACACCTATGGGCAGTTTAGAGTAGCCAGTTAACCAAACTGCATGTCTTTGAACTATGGGAGGAAACCGGAGCACGCAGAGGAAACCCACGCAGACACGGGGAAAACATGCAAACTCCACACAGAAAGGCCCCAGTTGGCTGCGAAGCTCGAACTAACACCAGTGAGTTCACCAATGGGGACTCCATGGATTAATGGTTAGAGAAGTGGCTTTAGGACCAAAAGGTCATTGTTCAAGTCCCTGGACCAGCAGGAGTGGCTGATGTGCAAGTCACCCCTAACTGCTCTCCAGGCTGCTCTGGGTATCTGGATAAGAGCGTCTGTAAATGGTGTTGCTGTGAGGCAACACTGCAAACCACTACGCCACCGCGCCGCCCACAAGCAAAAGCTACTACATCAAAAATGAAATATACAATTGATTCTGCCAGAAATAAAGAAAAACTACGTTACACAATTTAATTTCTATCTATCGGAAATGGGATTCCATAACCTGTGCATAAAGGATGATAAAAAAGTCAAAGTCCCTCTCACGCCAGAATCTGGTCTTCCCAGGCAGTCTTGTGTCCCAGTACTAACCAGCTCTTTAAGGCGTATGGGTGTGGCACTGATCTTTATTTCTATAGCCCTTGGCCTCTTGCCTATACAGCTAGGGTTACAGTGGGGGGAGGGTCCTCTGGTAACTGCGAGAGTTTGACTTCCCACTCACACCTATGTTGCAGCGTGCCTTGCCAGATGGATGCAGTAGGTACCATTTTTACAATGGTCTTTGGTATGACTCGACCGTGAGTAGAACTCACAATCTCCCGATCGAGAGGCGGACACGCTAACCACTAGGCCAACTCACAGTAAAAGATGATAAACTTCTAGAATTTTGAGGGTTTGAAAAAAAATCGGTCCCCTATGGGTCCAAGTGGCTCCTGTTTATAAATAAAATAGTTTTCTGATCCCATGTCCAGACAGTAAATACAGCATATATATTTACTCTATGAGGCAGTAGCCACAAAAATGAAGCGTAATTCAAAAATCTCATCATCTCTAGCAGCTTTATCCTGTTCTACAGGGTCGCGGGCAAGCTGGAGCCTATCCCAGCTGACTACGGGTGAAAGGCGGGGTACACCCTGGACAAGTCGCCAGGTCATCACAGGGCTGACACATAGACACAGACAACCATTCACACTCACATTCACACCTACGCTCAATTTAGAGTCACCAGTTAATCTAACCTGCATGTCTTTGGACTGTGGGGGAAACCGGAGCACCCGGAGGAAACCCACACGGAGAACATGCAAACTCCACACAGAAAGGCCCTCGCCGGCCACGGGGCTCGAACCCGGACCTTCTTGCTGTGAGGCGACAGTGCTAACCACTACACCACCGTGGCGCCCCTAGAAGTAAAATATACTTTATATTATTCTACTCTTACAGTTTTCGAAACTGAAACCTCCGAACTGCTGTCGCCATGACCCGACCTCTTGTTTCCTGGAAATGGCCCAGCGCTAGAGCTCAGTGGTCTCAGTACTCTTTTCAACAGCTTCCCGTAACAACTCGGAAGTGCGTCACATCGACATCACACATGGGACCACTGGCTGAAGAAGGCAAGGAAAGGGGGCCGACCTGGAGTAGATTTTAAAATAGGAATGCACTTTCCCTCGGTAATCAGCATAAACATGTCTGAAAGCGATTTCTTTAGTCCATTTATTTTGAATGGTGAACTGAATTGTATACACTCACTGGTCATTTGAATAGGAACACCTGTATGCGCATGCGCAGTTGCGCTATTCTTGCACTCGTTCTTAGGGTAGTATCTCACTGGGCTGCGACAGCCCGCGACTAGTTGGAGACACAACAATTTTTTTGAAACATTTCTTTATTAAGGTTTTGTTCTTTTGTACAAACACACAACAACCCCAATCCCAAGGCACAAACTGAAATTATCTAGAAAGTCTCCCCTGAGAGCATCAGCTCCGTAGAAGTATCCACCTAATGTAAAGATATAAAGACTCATGAAGACAGTAAGTCCACATTATGTAGTCCAAAAACAACCCACATGTACAGTGGGGCAAAAAAGTATTTAGTCAGCCACCAATTGTGCAAGTTCTCCCACTTAAAAAGATGAGAGAGGCCTGTAATTTTCATCATAGGTATGCCTCAACTATGAGAGACAGAATGGGGGGAAAGAATCCAGGAAATCACATTGTAGGATTTTTAATGAATTAATTGGTAAATTCCTCGGTAAAATAAGCATTTGGTCACCTACAAACAAGCAAGATTTCTGGCTCTCACAGACCTGTAACTTCTTCTTTAAGAGGCTCCTCTGTCCTCCACTCATTACCTGTATTAATGGCACCTGTTTGAACTTGTTATCAGTATAAAAGACACCTGTCCACAACCTCAAACAGTCACACTCCAAACTCCACTATGGCCAAGACCAAAGAGCTGTCAAAGGACACCAGAAACAAAATTGTAGACCTGCACCAGGCTGGGAAGACTGAATCGATTGCAATAGGTAAGCAGCTTGGTGTGAAGAAATCAACTGTGGGAGCAATTATTAGAAAATGGAAGACATACAAGACCACTGATAATCTCCCTCGATCTGGGGCTCCACGCAAGATCTCACCCCGTGGGGTCAAAATGATCACAAGAACGGTGAGCAAAAATCCCAGAACCACACGGGGGGACCTAGTGAATGACCTGCAGAGAGCTGGGACCAAAGTAACAAAGGCTACCATCAGTAACACACTACGCCGCCAGGGACTCAAATCCTGCAGTGCCAGACGTGTCCCCCTGCTTAAGCCAGTACATGTCCAGGCCCGTCTGAAGTTTGCTAGAGAGCATTTGGATGATCCAGAAGAGGATTGGGAGAATGTCATATGGTCAGATGAAACCAAAATAGAACTTTTTGGTAAAAACTCAACTTGTCGTGTTTGGAGGAGAAAGAATGCTGAGTTGCATCCAAAGAACACCAGACCTACTGTGAAGCATGGGGGTGGAAACATCATGCTTTGGGGCTGTTTTTCTGCAAAGGGACCAGGACGACTGATCCGTGTAAAGGAAAGAATGAATGGGGCCATGTATCGTGAGATTTTGAGTGAAAACCTCCTTCCATCAGCAAGGGCATTGAAGATGAAACATGGCTGGGTCTTTCAGCATGACACTGATCCCAAACACACCACCCGGGCAACGAAGGAATGGCTTCGTAAGAAGCATTTCAAGATCCTGGAGTGGCCTAGCCAGTCTCCAGATCTCAACCCCATAGAAAATCTTTGGAGGGAGTTGAAAGTCCGTGTTGCCCAGCGACAGCCCCAAAACATCACTGCTCTAGAGGAGATCTGCATGGAGGAATGGGCCAAAATACCAGCAACAGTGTGTGAAAACCTTGTGAAGACTTACAGGAAACGTTTGACCTCTGTCATTGCCAACAAAGGGTATATAACAAAGTACTGAGATGAACTTTTGTTATTGACCAAATACTTATTTTCCACCATAATTTGCAAATAAATTCTTTAAAAATCAGACAATGTGATTTTTCTGGATTTTTTTTTCTCATTCTGTCTCTCATAGTTGAAGTGTACCTATGATGAAAATTACAGGCCTCTCTCATCTTTTTAAGTGGGAGAACTTGCACAATTGGTGACTGACTAAATACTTTTTTGCCCCACTGTATGTTCCAAGACACGTATGTCTAAGCCTCAACACAATACACGCAGACAAAAACAATCAGTGAAGTGCTGTAAAGGTTATGGGCTCTTTGAAAAGGGGAGAAAGGAACATACATACATAAAAAGAAAAAAAATGGGGGGCTCATTTCAAATTCCAACAATTACCCAGCCTTCTACTTCAATATTATTATTTTCAAGAAAGTCACAAAATATGTCCCAGATCCTCCAAAACTTGTCTAGCTTGCCTTTTGTGGTATAACTTATTCTCTCCAAAGCAAAATAAAAGCACATTCCTTTCAACCAATGCGCTAAAACACAGGGCACTTCTGTTTTCCATGCCTTGGCCAGACAGCGTTTAGCCTCCAAAAAACAAATATTCAGCAAGTGTTGTACATTATTAAAGGGGGTGAAGTCTTCTGGATAGATGTGCAGTAGGCATAGTTTTGGTTTAAGGGGCACCTCTTCCTCAATTATCTGACTAACAATCTCTATCACTTTCTTCCAAAATGATAAGGTTTGTGGACACTCCCACATACAGTGAAATAAAGACCCTTTGTCGTGTTTACATTTAAAACAAGTGTCTGGAATGTTGGGATTAAATCGGCGTAGCTTGGCTGGAGTAATGTATAGTCTATTCAACCATTTGTATTGAAGTAGTTTAGAGTTTGTATTCATGGTTTGTGACTGGGCTAAAATATATGTTTCAGACCACTCTTCCTCTGTGATATGCTCCTGTAAGTCTGTCTTCCAAGCTTGAAGGATGTTATGTGATGATTCTGAGGATTTACTTACCAGGAGATTATACAATATAGAGACCTGTCCTCTGGAGTGTAAAAAATTGAGAATGAATTTTTCTAAAGTAGAAAGAGGGGGGGCAGTTGTAAGCTGTAACATTGGCTGCTCAGGATAAAGCTTCTCAATTGCAAATATTTAAAGAAATGTTTAGAAGGGATTGTGTGGAGACACAACAATTGCGATAAAATACGCGAATTAGCAACAAGTTTCATTTGGAATCGCGCTGAACTGATATCTGCATATTTTACCACAACTGTTGTGTCTCCAACTAGTCGCAGGCTGTCGCAGCCCGGCTTTCCTTCGGCAGGTAGGGAAGTAGAGGAAGCCTCACGGAAACTGACTCGAGAAGGGTTCGCGACGGCTTTGCGACACATCTGCGGCTATTTTGAGAGAAATTCTCATCTCATCTCATTATCTGTAGCCGCTTTATCCTGTTCTACAGGGTCGCAGGCGAGCTAGAGCCTATCCCAGCTGACTACGGGCGAAAGGCGGGGTACACCCTGGACAAGTCGCCAGGTCATCACAGGGCTGACACATAGACACAGACAACCATTCACACTCACATTCACACCTACGCTCAATTTAGGCCGAATCCCATTTCACCCCTTGGACCAACCCCTTGGCCCTTCCCCTCCATTTTGCGCGTTCACGTGAAGGGGTAGGGGTATCCCAATCCCAGTTAACGCGGAGGGGTAGGGGAAGGGGTAGGGCTTCTGTACCCCTCCAAACGGAGATTTTCCTGGAGCTGACTCCGAACGAAGGGGTTTGAGTGATTTCCCACAATGCCATGCGGATTTCAGTGAGATTTCATGCGGATTTCAGAAAGATGGCGGTTCCCGTGGCGAAAGATTGTCATAAATGTATTTTCTCCATTATTTACATGTTTTAAGTTGTTATCCAGAGGAAACACGCCGCTTGATTCGCTTTCGAGCTGAGAATGAGCAGCGATTTCTGAAATCCAAGCTGCTGCTAAAAAGCTTTGGGAGTGAGTATTGTTTTCGGTTGCTTGACTGCGTACGTTTTGTTCTGTTATTCTCGCTTTTATTGTTTACATGAGTGTTCTGACACCTCATTCTGTCGGATGTGGTGCACGAAGCGCCAAAGATATCCCATTCAGTGGTGTTGTTAGTTAACAAATCACACCCTGCCAGCAGAGATCTCTGGCTCTGACTGTAGCGGCTGGTCGCAGCCAATGACGCATTTGGTCGCGTTTTGCTAACGTAAACGCTGACGGAGGTACGCGATGACGTATGCGATCGTTGAAGGGCTATCCCAATACGTAAGGGTTGAATTTCAAGCCCTATCCCTTGTAGCTCAGTTTCAAGGGGAAGGGCCAAGGGGAAGGGGGAGGGGAAGGGGGAGGGGAAGGGGTAGAAATTAGAATTGGGACTGGGCCTTAGAGTCACCAGTTAACCTAACCTGCATGTCTTTGGACTGTGGGGGAAACCGGAGCACCCGGAGGAAACCCACGCGGATAGCATACAAACTCCGCACAGAAAGGCCCTCATCGGCCACGGGGCTCGGACCCGGATGTTCTTGCTGTGAGGCAACAGTGCTAACCACTACACCACCTTGCCGTCCATTGAGAGAAATTCTGTCGCGCGAATTTTCTGAACATGTTCAAAATTTCAGCGATGAAGGAGCAACGTGAAGAAATTGAGAAGCCCCGTGAATGTTTCAAGACACTTTTGAAACTCTCTCGTGATGACACAGAGGCCGTAGCCACACAACACACAAAAACAAAACACGTGGCCGGCGAGGGCCTTTCTGTGCGGAGTTTGCATGTTCTCCCCGTGTCCGCGTGGGTTTCCTCCGGGTGCTCCGGTTTCCCCCACAGTCCAAAGACATGCAGGTTAGGTTAACTGGTGACTCTAAATTGAGCGTAGGTGTGAATGTGAGTGTGAATGGTTGTCTGTGTCTATGTGTCAGCCCTGTGATGACCTGGCGACTTGTCCAGGGTGAACCCCGCCTTTCGCCCGTAGTCAGCTGGGATAGGATCCAGCTTGCCTGCGACCCTGTAGAACAGGATAAAGCGGCTACAGATAATGAGATGAGATGAGAAGACAAAAAAGCCCCAGTGATGAGGGTTTTCTCCACGCTGGCAACCCGAGAGTGGTCTGAGGAGAAGCTCAGCCTGCAGGCAGTGAGGTGCCACTCTGAGGTAAATCCCGGGATGTGTGAGAGAGAGAGTTTATTCAGGAAATGTTTGTGTTTGAGTGTAGAGTGAATGTGGATTTATATGTCAGTGCTGAGGAACAGCTGAAGGTTTCTTCCTTCTTTATTGTTTTCTCTTTATCCGCCTGTTTCTCTGTGACACTGCGGCTTTGGGTTGGTTCTGATTCTCCTGAGAGTTTGTGTGGAGTGCACTCGGTAGGGAGCACACACAGATTTGGGATGCGGCTCTTTATCTCTCCAGTGGAATTCACTTTTCTGGGGATTCTCTCTCTGTCTGTCTGTCTGTCTCTCTCTCTCTCTCTCTCTGTCTGTCTTTCAGTGTGTGAGAGAGAGTCATATGACAAACACATGCTCATAAACAGCTATGATGAAAACGCTGATCTCATGCTTTAGGAGTGTAAATCCACACCGACACGATATATCGCAATCCAACTACATTATTATCGCGGATATATCGATTACACTACCGTTCAAAAGTTTGGGGTCACTTTGAAATATCCTTATTTTTGAAAGAAAAGCACTGTTCTTTTCAACGAAGATCAGTTTAAACTAATCAGAAATCCACTCTATACATTGCTAATGTGGTAAATGACTATTCTAGCTGCAAATGTGTGGTTTTTGGTGCAATATCTCCATAGGTGTATAGAGGCCCATTTCCAGCAACTCTCACTCCAGTGTTCTAATGGTACAATGTGTTTGCTCATTGCCTCAGAAGGCTAATGGATGATTAGAAAACCCTTGTACAATCATGTTAGCACAGCTGAAAACAGTTGAGCTCTTTAGAGAAGCTATAAAACTGACCTTCCTTTGAGCACATTGAGGCCCACTTTACACGGGGACGGTCTGAAACAAAAACGCAAAAGTCCGTTTTCGTTCTCACTTTTTTTTCCGTGTCTACACGGCCGTTTTCAAGGAGGAAATCTGCGTCTATACGGTGACGCATAAATGTGTGGAATTCGATTGGATGTGCATGCCAGGCGGCTAGGTGGTGCTGTGAAAGACCTCCGCTATGTCTGTACGCATGCGCAACGTCTTCCGTCTTGTCTGATCTGCACATCTGCGCCGCGAAAACTTTGACTACTCTGGCTATGGCTACTCGTGAGGTTAAGAAAAACTTCGTCTGGACAGACGAGGAGGTGGAACTCCTACTTCAAGCCACGTTGGACTACAAAACAGCAAAAACACTGAACGGAATTGACTGGGAATCAATGGACTTTCTTACTTCCCGGGCTGGCATGTACAGTATATGACATATGTATGACGTAAACGCGTACCCGACGTGAGCAGATCCGAGCAGAGTTTCGCGTATTGGGTAGTTTAGACGGATATGCAACGGTGGCTGTTTTTAACTTATCCACTCTGGAAGGCGTTTTCAATTTTTTCCGTTTTTCAGCCTCGGAAACGCCGTCCCCGTGTAGACGAAAGGCACTTCCGATAAAATATTTAATCGTTTTTACCCGACAGCGTCCTCGTGTAAACGGGCCCTGAGTTTCTGGAGCGTCACATTTGTGGGGTCGATTAAATGCTCAAAATGGCCAGAAAAATGTCTTGACTATATTTTCTATTCATTTTACAACTTATGGTGGTAAATAAAAGTGTGACTTTTCATGGAAAACACAAAATTGTCTGTCTGGGTGACCCCAAACTTTTGAACGGTAGTGTATATTGTCAGTAAAAGTGATCCGGATGTACGGGTATATGCCATTCACTCATTCGTTCATTGGGCTATTCTTGGGTTTCACATGACGCCACATCTGCCTCATTAGTTCATCGCTCGCATGAATAATGCCCAGAGGTGGACAAAATACTCAACTTCGTTACTTAAGTCAAAGTGGTGTAGCGGTTAGCATGGTCGCGTCACAGCAAGAAGGTCCCGGGTTCGAACCCAGCGGCCGGCGAGGGCCTTTCTGTGTGGAGTTTTGCACGTTCTTCCCATGTCTGCGTGGGTTTCCTCTACAGTCCAAAGGCATGCGGTTAGGTTAACGTCGGGCGCCCTTGAACGAGGTACTGCTCCCCGGGCGCTCTGGTGTGGCTGCCCACTGCTCGGAGTGTGTGCGTGTGTTCACTGCTTCAGATGGGTTAAACGCAGAGGATAAATTTCACTGTGCTTGAAGTGTGCATGTGACCAAAGGTTTCTTCTAAAAGTTCTCCAGTCAAATTTTTACTTAAAGTTCATATCCTGGACCAATTTCGTGTTTTTTTTTTTTTATATGAAAGTCTGTCCCTTTACACACTCATCCAGAAGGGTAATTTTGCACAAGGCCGTCTATCTACAGCAGAAAAAAATAAAATAACAAAACGCATCTGGAAAAATCCCAAGGGAGTCTGGAGCCAGATTTGTGACGTCACCTGCGGAAGCGCCAGCAGGCTGCGAGAGCTTTAGCAGCTTAGCAGCTAGCGATTTTGTATTGAAGTATGGAATTGTCACCTGAGCACAATGTTGCTTCACCTTTGGATGAAGAATATAATGAGATGTCAGAATTATTTCTTACCCTGGCAACAGTCAACTTGTGAATTGCCGATTTTCTTGGTCTTTTTCTCGGCTCTGCTTGGTCCTCGGCTTCGAGGGCTTCAGTGGATGCGGTGCTTCGCCTTCTGTCAGGGGAGACGAACACGGCTGGCTCCTTTGGTGACGCTGACACAGATGGAGACGGTGTTGCTTTGGGCATTCTGACAGATGGAACTGCGTCTTTTTTCAGATCAAGTTGCCTCGCAAAGCCCATTTCCCACTGCAAATAGTTCTCAAAGTCGTCGGGCTTTATGAAGCGAGCCCCGCATATGATGCTGTGGTCTGGTGCATGTTGCCAGTTTTTCCGGGTGCCTCGCACGAAGCGCTCCCGTTTCTCCCTCATTGTCCGGTGTTTTGGGAAACGATGAGTACTAATCCCATCATGATTGGTGTTGCTACACCCTCCTATGATGCATCTGTTAACCATTTTAATAATTACGCGATAACGTTGAAGAAATTTGCAGAAAACCACCAGGTCATTTTCTCGTAAACAAACCAGCGCTGACGTAGGATTCAGAAGGAGGCGTCCTGCACGCGACGTCACGAAAATCAATGTTTGCCGGGAAATCCAAATGCCAAGTTTTTTCAGAGGCGGACCAATTCGCCTCAAATGGCTTGATTTCAACTGAATTTTTCTGGTTTTGCGCAAAATGCAAAATGTGACAGATATTTGACCAAAGTTTAATATAAAATAAGAGAATTACACTGATCTTGCTCCTGAATTTACCCGTGATATGCACTTTAAGTTAAAGTACTGAAGTACAGGTAGTCGTCGACTTACGACTGCGTTTGGTTACGACTGACCGGCCGTAAACCGATCTGGTCGTAAGTTGGCCTGTGTTAAATGACCGTAAGTATATTGTGATGTGTAATGATATTGTAATCATCTTAAAGTCTTATTTTATCAACATTTTCTTATTTCATTCCCTTGGCTCATTATTTGGTTGAAGTCAAACACTGCGTACTACACTGCGTACAGTACAATTCGTTTAATATGTGCAAAACAAAAAATACGAAATACAGGTGTGAAAAATAGAAAACATTTTAGTTTGAAACATACCAAAATACAAATGTAAAACATAGCAAAATACAAAACTTGGTGACCGCTGGCATCACTGGTGCTTGGCTGTGGGTCGTCTACGTCGTCATCAGCTGTTGCAGCGCTCGGGCTGGCGGGAGGATTTGCTCGTTTCATAAACCAGGAGCTGGGGCGGAAACTGTCGTACGCTCAGCTAGCTCAGCTGGGAAACACTTGCCAGTCATAACCAGACGGTCATAAAGTCGATCGGTCGTAAGTCGCATAGGTCATAAGTCGACGACTACCTGTACTTGCTTTTAAAAATACTTAAGTGTTAAAAGTACATTTTCTGTCAACGCATCGTTGTATTATTGCCACAACGCTTACAAAACCTAACGCCTCTGAAACAACTGACCAGATTTACTGACTAACTTGTAAAACCTGTAGAATAAAAACCCGGTAGAATGTTACAAAATGAAATAACTGAATTGACAGATCCATTGTCACTTTAAATTTTTTTTTTTAATTTTTTATTTTAACACGCTTACCCACCCCCACGAAGCAGCATGGGTAAGAGCTCTGGCAGTATCAGAATCCTCAATAAGATGCTCGCTAGTTTTTCTCTTTGGCTACTGGTAAAAAAATATACAGTAGCTATCATAATTATGCGAAATCACAAAAGCTACAGTGTTAACATTACCAAAGACAGAAATGTGAATTCACGAAATCAACGCACGCTGTGACATCATGGTGGTTTAATGTTAAGCTAGCTAGCCAGTGAAGCTCCACCTGACATGCTAGCAAACTCTTTTCAAACTCTAAATCATATCGGGTAGCTAACGCTACTAGAAAATAAAGATTTCTACATTCTGTTTAGTTGGCAAGATTATGCTAAAACGCATTTCTGAAAGGACTTCAGATAAGTTCACGTTATTCATGTTAGCGTAACTCCGTTTTTACATGCTAACTAACAGCGTCCAAGTTAACTAGCTGTGTGTTAACGTTAGCCGTGGACAAGGCTACGGCAACTTGGTGGGCAAATCCATAGAAAGTCATTTGACTAACCAGACTGCACAGCTATTGCGACGTTATCGCGAAAGCACCGACGACTTCATTGCAAGCTTTCTCTTGGAATAAAACGTTTATATCCCTCAATGTGCTTCCGCAGGTCGGACGGCGAGTTTTTGTAGGCTGTGATGTGGTTCGTTTTCAGCAAACAAAGCAAACATTTAAAACGAAATGAATCTTTAATCCAAACAGAAAACTGAAACATGGGTTCTAGCTATCGCCATGAGTGCGTGCGTTCTCCAGAAGAACCGCCTCCTTCTATTCTGCCGTCAACTGATCGTGTTAAATAGTAACGCTGCTGAGAACTCACTGATCTTGATTTTATCCAGTCTGTGGCTGTGACATGACTAGTGATTACTGATCGGCTCTCTGTGTCAGCTGCGAAAAACCAATCACGTTTTAGAAAAGAAAAGAAAAAAACATCCACTTTCAAAGCTGCTTCATAGTAACGAGTAACGAGGACCTGGACAGAAATGTAGTGGAGTGAAAAGTACGATATTTGTCTTTCAAACGTAGTGAAGTTAAAATAATAAGTTTTCAAAAAAATATAAGTACACGTACTCAAAAAGTGTACTTAAGTACAGAACTCAAGTAAATACACTTTGTGACTGTCCACCTCTGAAAACGCCTTACGCTTGCGTTGTTCGAATCGATCAAACCGTGAAACTGATCAAAGTTTCTTCAAGGTTCCCCGTGAACTAATTAAACAAAATAAATAAATAAAGGGTGAACGAACACAGGATTTCACAAAAAGGCGTGGAGAAAGGCGGCTTTTCAGTGAACCTCTGACTGAAATTGAAGGGAGCCGAGTCGAAGCGTGCTCGAGTTTGCAGTGATCACTCGGTGAAAGGTTTGTACACTTGTGCTCATAAGTTTACATACCCTGGCAGAATTTTTGCTTTCTTGGCCTTTTTTCAGAGAATATGAATGATAACACAAAACCTTTTTCCCCACTCATGGTTAGTGGTTGGGTGAAGCCATTTATTGATAAACAACTGTGTTTTCTATTTTTAAATCATAATGACAACAAAAAACATCCAAATGACCCTGATCAAAAGTTTACATACGAGCAATTCCAGCGTTATGGACGTGACACTTGAACTCAAAATGGCAACAAATGACCCAGTGCATGTTTTATTGTCTCCCAGTATTTAAACAGGTGTTGCATATTTTAAGGCTGTACCATACTGGAGAAGTGATAGAACAAGAACAATTCCCATAGTACATCTAGGGCATGCCAGGAAATGCCAATAAAAGATGCGTTATGGATGTGACAGAAAAAGTATCACTTTTCTTGGGTGACTGTACATTTTTATCAAACTCTGTGAAATTGTAAACCTAATGTCGAAATGGAGATATCCGTTTGATAGAGGGGTCCAAGGTGAATATTAAAAAATCTTTGTTTAAAATATTTTGTATTTCATGCAGAGTTTCGGAAGGAAAAGTCAGCGTTATGGATGTGATGAAATTCCGTTATGGATGTGACGCGTCTGAAATAGACATGGCATATGTTTAGAAAATCAGCAATTTAACCACCATAACCCTTTGAAAAACTCTCTAAATATCAGCTAAAACTATCAAAGTTCTTAAATAATATTTAGGATGGCTATTGTTTTGTGGATTTTAGCATACATTTCTGTGGCTTGTGGCAATAATATAGAATTGTACATCATCAAAGTTGATTTTAGCTTGGGTTTTACATTATAAGAAAGAAAGACTGACAGTGACATATTAGGTTGGTTACAAATTGGTTCAACTTATTCACATCTGTAAAATACAGGCCTAGGTGAGATCTCTGGGAGTGGTTTTGATGTTTTACATGTTGCTTTATTTTTGCATGGTGAGGTTGACATTTACATGGAATTGCCCACACCCCAGTTCTTAATACCATGTATTGCCCCCTCTAACATCAATGACAGCCTGAAGTCTTTTGTGGTCGTTGTGGATGAGGCTCTTTATTTTCTCAGGTGGTAAAGCTGCCCATTCTTCTTGGCAAAAAGCCTCCAGTTCCTGTAAATTCCTGGGCTGTCTTGCATGAACTGCGCGCTTGAGATCTCCCCAGAGTGGCTCGATGATATTGAGGTCAGGAGGCTGAGATGGCCACTCCAGAACCTTCACTTTGTTCTGCTGTAGCCAATGACAGGTTGACTTGGCCTTGTGTTTTGGATCGTTGTCATGTTGGAACGTCCAAGTCCGTCCCATGCGCAGCTTCCGGGCTGATGAGTGCAAATTTGCCTCCAGTATTTGCTGATAACGTGCTGCATTCATCTTTCCTTCAACTGTGACCAAGTTTCCTGTGCCTTTGTAGCTCACACATCCCCAAAACATCAGCGATCCACCTCCGTGCTTTACAGTCGGAATGGTGTTCCTTTCATCATAGGCCTTGTTGACACCTCTCCAAATGTAACGTTTATGGTTGTGGCCAAAAAGTTCAATTTTGGTCTCATCACTCCAAATGACCTTGTTCCAGAAGTTTTGAGGCTCGTCTCTGTGCTGTTTGGCGTATTGTAGGCGAGATACTTTGTGGCTTTTACTTGGTTTTAACAGAGCCTCTGATTTTCCACTTGTTAATCAATCACAGTTTGAACACTGCTGACTGGCATCATCAATTCCGTGGATATCTTTTTGTATCCCTTTCCTGTTTTATACAGTTCAACTCCCTTTTCCCGTAGATCCGTTGACAATTCTTTTGCTTTCCCCATGACTCAGAATCCAGAACTGTCAGTGGTTGGATGAAAGATGCGAGAGTCTGTCTGGATCCCAGACACTCACTCAGCTTTTATGCACACACACTGATTACAAGCAAACAGATCACAGGTGAGGATGTTACGGTACCTTTAGTAGCCATTCAAACCCATGTGTGTCAACTTCTGTGCATGTAATCAGACCAAAATCACCAGAGTGTGTGAACTTTTGATCAGGGTCATTTGGGTAGTTTCTGTTATCATTATGATTTAAAAAGAGAAAAACACAGTCGTTTGACAATAAATGGTTTCACCCAACCACTAAGCACGAGCGGAAAAGATGTTTTTGCGTTATCATTCATATTCTCTGAAAAATGGTCAAAGAATCATAGATTCTGCCAGGGTATGTAAACTTATGAGCACAACTGTATCTCCCTCTCAGCTCTGTCCTTAGTGTTTTCCAAGTACTTTTCTTGCTATGCGTCGTTATTTTACGGTACTTTTTCTTTAGTCCCGAAGCGCTAAAGTCCCCAGCTGTTTCTTTGTTTCCTCCTCACAAAGTCCAGATGCATGAAGGTCGCGACAAAATTCTTCCCCGGCCGTACAGTTACAATGCGCCGTGATCACTTCTTCTCCGCCTTGTTTAACTCGGATCCAGGTCTTTAAAGGGGTTTCTGATCTTTGTGAATGATTTAGCTGAGAGAGAAGAGCCAAGACACGTGAGAATCACGCCAACTGTTGTTTGTTTGCGCTTCGTTGTAAAGACTTGAATGAAAAGCTTTAAGGGCAAAAACAATCCAGGATTCATTGGGCAGCGACTTGATAGCGAGGTCCTTTACCCAGCCACATATTAAAAAAAAAAAAAAAAAGTTGTAAGGCTCCATACTCTTCCACGCTTTCATCTGTTTTGCAGTGTAGAAGGACGTCTGCAACACCAGATATAGTTTGAGATGTCGGGGAACTCGACTGAAGGGTAGTTTTCGAGATCGTATGACGAATCCTTCTTTCCCAGACTGTAGGGGTCGATTCCATTGCACACAGCAATCTTGAGCAATTCCAGCGTTATGGACGTGACACTTGAACTCAAAATGGCAACAAATGACCCAGTGCATGTTTTATTGTCTCCCAGTATTTAAACAGGTGTTGCATATTTTAAGGCTGTACCATACTGGAGAAGTGATAGAACAAGAACAATTCCCATAGTACATCTAGGGCATGCCAGGAAATGCCAATAAAAGATGCGTTATGGATGTGACAGAAAAAGTATCACTTTTCTTGGGTGACTGTACATTTTTATCAAACTCTGTGAAATTGTAAACCTAATGTCGAAATGGAGATATCCGTTTGATAGAGGGGTCCAAGGTGAATATTAAAAAAATCTTTTGTTTAAAATATTTTGTATTTGGGCAATTCCATGTAAATGTCAACCTCACCATGCAAAAATAAAGCAACATGTAAAACATCAAAACCACTCCCAGAGATCTCACCTAGGCCTGTATTTTACAGATGTGAATAAGTTGAACCAATTTGTAACCAACCTAATATGTCACTGTCAGTCTTTCTTTCTTATAATGTAAAACCCAAGCTAAAATCAACTTTGATGATGTACAATTCTATATTATTGCCACAAGCCACAGAAATGTATGCTAAAATCCACAAAACAGCAAAACAATAGCCGTCCTAAATATTATTTAAGAACTTTGATAGTTTTAGCTGATATTTAGAGTTTTTCAAAGGGTTATGGTGGTTAAATTGCTGATTTTCTAAACATATGCCATGTCTATTTCAGACGCGTCACATCCATAACGGAATTTCGTCACATCCATAACGCTGACTTTTCCTTCCGAAACTCTGCATGAAATACAAAATATTTTAAACAAAGATTTTTTAAAATTCACCTTGGACCCCTCTATCAAACGGATATCTCCATTTCGACATTAGGTTTACAATTTCACAGAGTTTGATAAAAATGTACAGTCACCCAAGAAAAGTGATACTTTTTCTGTCACATCCATAACGCATCTTTTATTGGCATTTCCTGGCATGCCCTAGATGAACTATGGGAATTGTTCTTGTTCTATCACTTCTCCAGTATGGTACAGCCTTAAAATATGCAACACCTGTTTAAATACTGGGAGACAATAAAACATGCACTGGGTCATTTGTTGCCATTTTGAGTTCAAGTGTCACGTCCATAACGCTGGAATTGCTCATTTCATGCAGAGTTTCGGAAGGAAAAGTCAGCGTTATGGATGTGACGAAATTCCGTTACGGATGTGACGTCTTCTGAATAGACCTAAAGCCAGCAGCGGCTTCTAGATTACGAGAGTACTCCGATAACTTCTCGCTAGTTGTTTGCACTACGGCAGCCGTTTTACCGTAGTTTGCTCGACCACCAGCTGTTTTAGCGGAAGTGAAATCGCTAAGAAGTCACGTGACTGAAACCCAAGAATAACTGGGTTATTCACGCGGCTCGTCGTCATGTTTTGTTTGCTTAGTTTGTTTGAGATTTCAGTTTCCACCAAGATCGCTGATTGTCCCTTGTTGCTGTTTTTCTAGCTGAAGTGACATGAGGGGCGGCACAGTGGTGTAGGGGTTAGCGCTGTCGCCTCACAGCAAGAAGGTCCGGGTTCGAGCCCCGTGGCCGGCGAGGGCCTTTCTGTGCGGAGTTTGCATGTTCTCCCCGTGTCCGCGTGGGTTTCCTCCGGGTGCTCCGGTTTCCCCCACAGTCCAAAGACATGCAGGTTAGGTTAACTGGTGACTCTAAATTGACCGTAGGTGTGAATGTGAGTGTGAATGGTTGTCTGTGTCTATGTGTCAGCCCTGTGATGACCTGGCGACTTGTCCAGGGTGTACCCCGCCTTTCGCCCGTAGTCAGCTGGGATAGGCTCCAGCTCGCCCGCGACCCTGTAGAACAGGATAAAGCGGCTAGAGATAATGAGATGAGAATGAGAAGTGACATGAGGAGAAACTTTGAATCAAGGCGCGACCATGTGACAAATCGGCACCAAGTAAGTAAATAAAGCCGTGACACGCTTGGTAGGATCGCTTTTATTTGTTTTCTCTTCCTCCGTAAGGACAAGCACGAGGAAAGAACGCTGATCAGATCCCGAGTGACTCACAGACCATTTCAACATCTTCAGTTCAAATTCTCAAAGAACCCTTTAACCCTGAAACCCGTTCAGTATGTTGATATTAAACTAGTGGTGTGGTTGTTTGCTTGCTGTTTTAGCATTTTTCCCGCGAGTCGCTGTTCGCATCAGTGATTTCACGTGGCTGCTGTTATTGCTCGGCTCGGCTAGCTAAGGGGAAGATTTGTGAGCTGATTCTCTTTGTGCTAAAAGACTAAAGTGCTGCTGCATTGCTCTCTTTAGGTGGAGATGAGGTGAAGGTCGGATCCCGCTGCGCCGTAATCAAACAGCATTGTGGGTAATGTAGAAGACGTTTATTAATGAATCGGAGTGACTCACATTCCGGAAGATTGAGTGGAATATGACGACGCGGTTGTTCTCCGGCTCTCTGAGACGCGAGCTGGCGGGATGTTGCTCTGTGGCCGCGCTGCGCTCCCGTCTTCCTGTCCTCACGTGGCTGCCGGTGTACAGTCTGACGTGGCTGAAGATGGACGTGCTGGCGGGACTCACCGTGGGCCTGACCACCATCCCTCAGGCTCTGGCCTACGCCGAGGTGGCCGGCTTACCTGTGCAGGTAATAGCTCCACCCTTACGCCTTTAATTACGTTAATGAAGGGGACTCGATCATCCGAGAGTTCACATCTGGGAGAAGGAGATCTTTAGGAAAATCCCCTCGAGGAATCTGTTCCATTAAACCTTTTAATTTGTTAGTAAAATCTAAAAAGTTTTATTTTCTACTGCCAATAATCCGTGAAATTCACACCTCGTACAAAACGTAAAAAGAAATCAGTGTGGCTTATTCAGAATCTACTTCCTGTTTCTGTTTCCTGTCGCACTGCTCGTGATCTGTGGTTCTGTGGATTCAGAATGAGGAACAAATCTTCTGAATCAGACTGAATCTTCCCCGTCTTTTCCACATCGTCGTTATTTACAGTGTCCATGTCCTCCCAGTCATCTTCACTGTCACTGTCCCCAACATACATTGCGCATGTAATGGCTGTAATAAGACGCGTACTGTTGTAGTAAATTTTGGTCATTTCCTGCAGTTTTGGACACTGTGCAACAGCAATAGAAGTTACATTTTTAATATCATTTTTTTAAAATTTAATTTTATATTTAGAATGTTTCAATTAGCTTTTATCTGTAAAAAAATAAAATTTAATTTATAATTCTGTGAAATGTTTTATATAATCTTTTTAAATTTTTTTTATAACAATTTAATTGATAGAAAAGTGGAGAATTCTTTTTAACTCTCTGTGTGTGTGTGTGTGTGTGTGTGCGCAGTATGGTCTGTACTCGTCCTTCATGGGCGGTTTTGTTTACTGTGTGTTCGGGACGTCAAAGGACATCACCCTGGGCCCGACAGCCATCATGTCTCTGCTGTGTTCGCTGTACGTCCGAGGAGACCCGGTGTACGCCGTGGTGCTGACGCTGCTGTGCGGAATCCTCCAGCTCGCCATGGCTTTACTCCGACTCGGTAATGATTTTTTAAAAAGCACTTAGATTAGATTTAGTTCAAGAGAATTTTATTAACCAGGCTTCACTTTTACAAACACAAGTAACAGGCACTGAATAAAATGAGGCACTTTTTTTTTATCAATTTAAAATGAAATGCATGATAAACCTGTTCAATAAAATCTCATTACTCATCGTTCATTCAGTTTCACTGCGTATGCAAAAAAAAATCAACTAAGTTTTGTTTCCTCATCAAACTAACTTTCTACTGCTTAAAACATTCTCATCAAAACGTTCATGCTGTTTATGTTTACTTATTTTACTGAATTTAATAATGATGAATTAACCGAGTGATATACAGTCTTTACTTCCTGTTCTTTATCCTGGACATCTAACAGTGGTTGCTAGATTAAATACTGAGCAGCTTTTGGTGGATCATATTCTCCTCTAATTATTTTTTTAATAAGCCTTGTTTTTCTCAGTTTTCTTTTCATTTTTTTTTTTTTATTTATCCTCTCATTTTCACCCAATAGACAAGGAAGTGTGTGTGTTAAGTCTGATGCGTGCAGAGTTTTAGCCATGTTTTAGTTCAAACAGCTTCATGTTTCTTCTCCAGGTTTCCTGTTGGATTTTATTTCCTATCCTGTTATAAAGGGCTTCACCTGTGCAGCGGCTGTGACCATCGGCTTCGGACAGGTCAAAGTGAGCGTATTACACACACACACACACAGACACACACACACACACACACACACAGAGAGAGCTCTGTTTATTAAGTCAGTATTCAGCCGCTGGATGTGTTTGAAAGATGTTTCTCCTCTCCAGTCTGAAGTTCTTCTTCGGTTCTTCTGCAGTTTAATTGCATTGAGGGAAATATCTGAGATGCGTGTTGAGGTGTTGTTGGTTTCCTGATGAACATTTTGGTCAGATTCTGTGCACATGCTGTTCTGAACACGACTGGTTTGTAAATATGTCTGTTTGCTTGTACAGGACATTTAAAAAAGCTCAAAGATACTCTGTGTGTGTGTGTGTGTGTGTGTGTGTGTAGAACATTCTGGGTGTGAAGGACGTCCCTCAGCAGTTTTTTCTGCAGGTTTACTACACTTTCCAGAAACTACCTGAGGCCAGGTAGGTGAGGAGTATGAAGGAGAACTAAAACAAACAAACAAGTAAATAATATGCAAATTCAGAAATAAATAAAAATGGCAGTTGCAGAGCTAAATTGCAAGCACAAAGCTCATTTTTTTCCATTATCTTTTCTCTCTCTTTTTTTTTTTTTGTCAATATTTGTCCTTTCTTTTTTTTTTTTTTCCTCTCCAAATTTTCTGATCTTTTCCTTCCCGGTGAAATTCTTCTAATTTTCTGTTTCTTTTTAACTCAAGTGAAAGCCATATATTTAGATGTTTCATTTATTTTATTTTAAAGCCTCATTTTGTCCCAATTTTCATGTACAATTTATTTTTAAATCCCAATGGTCTTGCAATTTTTATTTATTTTTTGTTTTGTTTAAAAACCCAATTGTATCCCAATTTTCTTTTTTTTTTTAATTTAAAAAAAAAAAAATTCCCCAATGTTTTAAAGTGCTTTTCCAAATCTAATTTTCCTGCAGATTTTTTTTTCTTTTTTCAAATCCAATTTTCTCACAAAATGTGTTCCTTTTTTAAAATTTTTTTATTTAGATTTTTTAAATTAAATGTATATTTCTGTAGATATATTTTTTTGTGAGCCTCATTTTCTCCCAGTGTGTTGGCGGCTGTCCGTGCAGTAACTCAGCCAGTGATCTCATGTTTCCTCGTCCTCAGGGTTGGAGACGTGGCTCTGGGTCTGTCCTGTCTGTTTTTCCTGGTGATGTTGACGATGATGAAGAGTTCTCTGGGCTCTGTTGGAGATAACCCGTCTCCCGTAGTGACGCTGTCTCGGGGTTTGGTGTGGACACTCGCGACTGGTGTGTACACCGTGAATAAACACTGCGCTTTTTCACTATCATGTTTCACACAGAAATGAAACGCGGGATTCTGTTTCAGCACTCGTGTGGAAATGAGCAGGAGATCTCACGATGTGAAACATTTCGCTGCTCCATCTTTAACTTTTTTCTTTAAGATTGACCTTAAACTCAAACATTTCATGTTTCAGTGAATAACTTGTTTCTCGTTGTCTAAATCTGTGTTTGGACCAAATTTGTTCGCAGAAATCTTGTTTTTCTTTTCTTGTTAAAATCTTTCTGAGAATTTCGTCTTACTTCAGAGTCTGGGGGCGGAGCTACAGTTGTGGTCAGAAGTTTGCATACAGTGACATGAATGTCATCTTGGATCTGAATGTCGTGGCAATATTTGGGCTTTCAGTAATTTCTTTTTCTGTGGCAGAATGATTGTACAGCATACAGCTTTCATTAAAAAAAACCACTAGAATTTGATGCACAAGTTTTTTAATTTTCTTTGGGTTTTCTGAAATCAACACAGGGTCAAAATTATACATATAGGGTTAAAAATTTACATACACTCACTTAGATTATTAATTCAGAGGTGCTGAAACTTCCAAAACATCTCTTATCTTGCCAAGGCCAAGGTCTCTTAACTTCCTGTTAGTGGTCATGATTGACTAGAGCTGGTAGCTTCTCTGTGCCTTCATAGAAAGGGTTTGTTTACAGCACTCGTTGGATTGACCAACACACAGTAAAATGGGAAAGTCCAAGGAGCTCAGTGCAGATCTGAGAAAGAGGATCGCAGATGTACACAACTCTGGAATGTCTCTTGGAGCCATTTCTAAACAACTGCAAATTCCAAGACAAGTTCAAACAATTGTATGTAAGTTATTGTGAGGTGTAGTCACTTTGCCAAGCCACTTTGCTTCAAGAAAACCCAAACTGTCACCCTCAGCTGAAAGGAAGTTGGTTTGGATGATCAGGAGCAACCTGGGAACCACCATGGCACAGCCCTGCCATGAACTGGAAGCTGATGGATCACTGTCGACAGTTCAGATCACCATGGACTAAGAGGCTGCTATCCAAGAAATAACCCCCTGCTCCAAAACTGACACCTTCAAGTTTAATTAAAGTTTGAAGCTGACCACACGGACAAAGAAAAAGCCTTCTGGAGGAAAGCTGTATGATCAAATGAGACAAAGCTTGAGTTGTTTGGCTGCAGTGACCACTATGTACAGAGGGACACTGTACCAGCTGGTGGTGGTGGTAGGATCATTGTGCTCTGGGGCTGTTTCATTGCACAAAGTGGATGAATAATGAAGAAGGAGGACGACCTCAGAATTCTTCAGCATAAACCATCAGAAACTTGAACACGACTTGGGAGTTACAACAGGACAATGAGCCCAAACACGCATCAGAGCTGGTTGTGGAGGATAAAGCAGGCGAACGTTAAGCTTAAAACAAGTCCTGACTTCAACCCGATTGAAAATAAATGGAACGCGCTTATAAGTCGAGTCCATGCCAAGGAAAAAAAAATTTAATTGAACTCTACCAATTCTACCATGAAGAGTCGTGAAATATCCAACCGGAATTCTGCCAGAAGCTTCTTCATGGTAAACAAAAATGTTTGGTCAAGGTGAATGTTGCAAAGAGACGTTTTACCCAAATATTCGGTGTGCTGTATGTATAATTTTGACCCTGTGTTGATGTCAGAAAACCCAAAGAAAATTAAAACTTGTGCACCAAATTCTAGTCTCATTTTGTTTGAATGAAAGCTGTATGCTGTACAATCATTCTGCCACAGAAAAAGAAACGACTGAAAGCCCAAATATTGCCGCGACATTCAGTTCCGAGATGACATTCATGTCACTGTATGCAAACTTCTGACCACAACTGTACACACACACACACACACACAGTTGTGATGTCACTAAACAAACTTCAGCACTTTGCACCAATCACATTTTAAATCAGAGACTAATGTTACACCTTGAAGCTTTACACGCACAACTTGCAGGTGTAGCTCACTAGCCACCACAGAGAGATGGTAGTTGCTATGGTTACTATAGTAATTATTTTTTTTTTTTTACATGTTTGCTGTTAAATCAGTGTAAATCAAAGCGCAGCTAGAAACCTGACTATTAGCTGACCAGGAGAAGGACATGGGGGCGTGTGCTAATTTGCATGTTCATGTATATTGATAGCTCTTGACATTTTTAATGAGGCTATTAGTTTTGAGATGTTCCTGAGCCTTTTTTTTTTTTCCAGTTATTTTTTCCCTTTCTCACGTTAAATAACCCCTGGTTTATGTGTACTCGCAGTCCGAAACGCTCTGGTCGTCATAGCAGCAACATGCGTGGCGTATTCTGCTGAGGTCACAGGTCACAATTTCTTCACCCTCACGGGGAAAACAGTTGCAGGACTGCCCCCTTTCTCAGCCCCGCCCCTCTCTGAGATGACAGCCAATGGCACGCACGTATCATTCAGTCAGATTATACAGGTTAGTGCACGAGAAAAGTTTCATTTATTGACAAATTATTTATTTCAGATGTTACAGTTTATATTTTAACTCCACAGTTTTATCATTTCTGATCATGTGATTTCACTGACCAATCACGTGTCTCCTCAGGATCTGGGAGGTGGTTTAGCTGTTATACCTCTGATGGGTGTGCTGGAGAGCATCGCTATTGCTAAAGCGTTTGGTACACACACACTCACACTCTCTCTCTCTCTCTCATAAAACGGAGTTAATAATTTTTGGAGTTAATAACAAACCTGGTGTGTGTGTGTGTTTTACAGGAAGTAAGAATAATTACCGCATCAATGCTAACCAGGAACTTTTTGCCATCGGTGTGTATCCTACAGAATGTTGTGTGTGTGTGTGCATTCAGTGTAAACAGTTAATAGTGTGTGTGTGTGTTTGCAGGACTCAACAACATCTTGGGTTCATTTGTCTCTGCGTATCCCGTCACAGGCAGCTTCGGGAGGTGTGTGTGTGTGTGTTCAGGTCATATAATAACTATAACTCTGTATGAGTGAAATAAATGAGTGTAAGTACAGGATGTTCTGTGTTTGTTCTTTGCAGAACTGCTGTAAACTCTCAGACTGGAGTGTGTACACCTGCGGGAGGTATAGTCACAGGTAACACACACACACACACCCTTCAGTAACAAATAAATCTGAGCTGATCTCGTGGACCATTTTACGCAACAGTATTATCTTGTGATGTTATCCACCGGAACTATCAGGGTGTAAAGTGAGAGAAAAAAAACCCTATGGTTAATAATTTGCACTTACACTCTGTGTGTGTGTGTGTGTGTGTGTGTTTTAATTTGCATGTAACATGTTAACAGCTTACCTGTACCACATCACATTATTATGGTGTAGTTCAGAACTCATCACTCCTCAGTGTTATAACCAGGCGTGCAAACGGCGCGCTTTTCAGCGCATTCTGCTTTTTCCCCGGCATTTTGGGCGACTTGTGTAATTCGTGCAGATCCGAAGAGTTTTTTTTGGGGGGGGGTTGCTCTCCGGTAATCCACTCTGGTAGTACAGTGAACCCTCGTTTATCGCGGGGGTTACGTTCCAAAAAGGACCCGCGATAGGCGAAATCCGTGAAATAGTCAACTTTATTTTTTTACAACTATTATACAATACAAATGTAAAGCATTTGTTTAAGAAATTAAAAAAAAAAACGTTCTTGCAAATAACTATGACAGTTTTTAATACTTTTAAAATAATAATACTGTAATAATACTGTAAAATAATATTTTAAATAATGAATACGAGGTTAGACACATTGCGACTCACGCGTATTTCACAGTCCCTCTGACTGTGCACTCTAAAAAATAAAGGTGCTTCAGTGGTTCTTCAAATCTCTAGATGGTTCCATGGAGAGTCAAAACTCTGTGATGAACCATTACATTATGCGAAATGTTCTTCACATTGGAAATGGTTCTTCAGAGCCTGGCATTCTCTTACCATTTGCTGGTCAATGCACATAGGCTATGTTTACACAAATCTGTCTTCACTGCTCAAACAAATGGTTTAAATGGTTCTTTAAAGAACTGTTGCATGAACGGTTCTTTGAAGCCCTGAAAAAGGTTCTTCTATGGCATCACCCTGAAGAACCGGTACTGGCCCCATTATTTTTTAGAGTGTGCCTCTTCGTCCTGACTCCGCTCCGCTGTAGCGTCATTTTCTGCTGAAGGCTGTGGTGCAGGTGTCTTTTTCCGAGAGAAGAACATAGTTATGGGTAGTTGTTGGCACTCTTTTTTCTTCTGGGCAAGAAGATTCTTGTAAACAGACATGCCACCTTCGATTATATTTGAAAACTGTAACGAGCGACACATCAACGGGTCCCATTCTTGTGCCACTCGCTGAAGTTCAGTGTTCTGAACACAATGCACTGTAAAAAAAAAAAAATCCGCGAAACAGCGAAGCCGCGAAAGATAAACCGCGTTATAGCGAGGGTTCACTGTAATGATAGACTCGAGTACTGTGCAGACCATACAACGTTTGGTTCCCCCTGGTGGATATATGGAACCATTGACAGTAAGATTGACAGTGTAGCTGCTGGCTGCTATTATAATATTCAACAGCGTTCCGTTACAAACTGCTAGCTGCTACACTGTCAGTGGATGGAACCGATGGCTGGGCAATCTGGTTGCTAAGGAACGTGACTCCCGGGCTTTTCCTCAGATAGGTGTGTTCATTTATCAACTTGCTGAATTTCATCTACTAGTGTGTATTTCTTTGGAGCCTCGGTGACTGGGAGTAAACGATCAGCGTTGAAGTGGAAGTCATTTACTCGTCTACAATCAAAGCGTAAGTGTTAAAATAATAAACTTTGTCTCTCGTAACCTAGCCTCCTTCATCTAACCATATTAGCCATGACCTATCCTTGGGGTAAAAAACGCCTGAAAAACGTAATGTTATTTGAGGAGTTGCATGATGACTGTATATGTTCTCAACGTAGAGTCTACATGGGTTAATGACTTTTTGTTTTTTGTTCCTAGATAATATTTAAGTGCTGTAATACTGTTCTATACGTGCAAGAATTGGTCTTATTAAAGCTTGTGGCTGTCTGGCGTAGTTAAATGCTAACCGTTAGCATCCGACTAGCTGCTATTTTAGAACATCGAGTGATCAAATGGTAATGTGTAACCCGTGTGTGTGTTATGAGTTCGTGGTGCATACATCCATCCGTGGTAGCCTAGGGCTGCACAATTAATCGAATTTAATCGAAAATCGCGATTTTGGCTGCCATGATTAAATTAAATGAAAATCGCGATTTATTTCCATTTAAAATGCGAGCTCTGCTGCATATCTGATCAAGCACTTTTTGACCAATACTCCGCCAAACCATTAGGGGCGAACCGACGCATGTAAGGTTTCATTACTCCGCCTAAATAAGCAAGCAAGCCAAGTCACAGTAATGAAACCTTACATGCGTCGGTTCGCCCCCTAATGGCGTGAGAGTAGGTAACAGATTGAGGTGAGAGAGAAAAGCTAACTATGTCGGAACAACAGACTATTTAGCACTGGAGGCAACGCTGTGACCTGCCTTCGCTCATGTTTAAAGCCAGAGCATGTTGATAGGCTGCTCTTTCTAGCTAAAAACTTGTAGGCCTCAGTATAATGCTATGTAATTGTTGCAATTGAGTTTTCAGTTCCTTCATCCTTTGGTAATTTCTTGGATAAATTTCATTTATTTGTCATTTGGAAATCTGAATTTCTCTTTTAAATTTCATTCTGCACTGAAAGCTGTTCATATTGTTTTGAATATAGTGAAATAAAATTTAAGTGATTTCCCTAACATCAAGAATAATCGTGATTAATAATCGCGATTACAATTTTGATCAAGATAATTGTGATTATCATTTTTTCCATAATCGTGCAGCCCTATGGTAGCCACAACATTACAGTCACTTAGGCTGTCTAAATTAAGCAAAAACATTGGCGAATTTCGCCTCCTTTCAAAGTCAATGAGAGCGAAGCGAAATTCGTTTGTGTCGGGATGGACCGTAATGAAGTCTGACTGATATTTTGTGTGTGTGTGGTGGTGGGGGGGTCCGCGTCGCCACGCTACCTCACTCTTTTTTGACCATGGTTGTGTTTGCATCCCTGTATAACACTTAGCAGTTTAGATTGTTTGTCCCGCGGAGTCCGCAGCCCCGAGTTGGCAGCGTGGCCACCGCAGGGAGAATGGATTTTGAGGAGCTTACAAGACGCCACGGCGTCAAAGTTCAATGTCCTCTTAGTGTTGAAGAGTGTAGCTTGGCCATTGGCGATGCTGTCGGCCATGATCACATTAAGTCGGCCTCACGCATGAGCAATGCTGTCGTGGTCTTTCTTGGTTCGGTAGATAAGGCTCGGGAGGTAATTGCCTCGGGCATTGTCATTAATGGTACTCTTACGCCTGTTCTATCTCTCAGTACCCCCGCGACGAAAATGATCATTTCCAATGTCCCCCCTTTTGTCGGTGATGAGTTGATAGCGAGCCACCTTAGGCGGTATGGCAAGATTGCCTCCCCAATGAGGAAGATTCCCCTAGGGTGCAAATCGCCCTTGCTACAACATGTTGTGTCTTTCAGAAGGCAGGTGTACATGGTTTTGGATAAGGATGACAGTTCTCTTGACTTGGCCATAAAACTGAAAGTTAGTGGGTTCGAATATACGATCTATGCAACATCTAACACTTCTCTAGTGTGCTTCTTCTGTAATATGACGGGTCATGTAGTCCGTGACTGTGTGCGCAAAAGGCAGGGCGAGGCAGGGCAAGGCAGGGCAGGGCCGTCCTCCAGCGTAGCGGAGCAGAAGGGAAGTGAGCCACCTACCGCGGGCACCTCTACTGACGGTGCTTCATCAGCCCTGCTAGGTGGGTCTTCCCAGGCCCCCCCGTCCGAGTCCTTGGCCGAGGTGGCCTCAGAGGCCCCAAGTGATCTACAGCCATCAAGTGTCAGTGCGTCTATGCCTGACGATAGGAAAAAGGTACCGGTAGATGCTGTCTGCTCCGAGGCTCAGCTGATTAGCCTCTCTGCGGGCAGTGGCGCTATGGGCACTGACAGTAGCGTTAAGTTGCCCTCTGTGGAGCCTGTTCTGAATGACGCTGCCGTCAATAATATGATCTCGAAGGAGCTCGCTGCTTTGAGCGAGGCTGCAACTGGTTTTGCCCCAAGCATTAGTGGTGAGTCAGGTCTTAATGCGGTGCCAGACAGTGGTGTTGATATGGACGCAGATGGGTTTAAGGCGCCTAAAAGGAAGGTTGAGACGGCCGATCCTGATTGCAATCCCACTAGACCCAAGAGAGTCGGTACCACAAGCATCCATTGTGATAGCGATGATGACTCGGTGTGTTCTACAGCATCAGATACTTCACTGGCCGATCTTATTGGGTCCAGTGGAGAAATAGTGGTTCATTATAAAGCGGAAGAGATAAGCCGCTTCCTGAATGAAACAAAGGGGCAGCGTGGTGTCGAAGTGGAAAAATATTTCCCAGACCGATGCCAGTTTATCAATGACGCCGCCTGTTTGATAAAAGAACTAGCGTTTACCTCTATGGAGACAGCACGTCTCCGCAAATTATTGGTTAAACTCAGGAAAAAGGTGCGTGAAGAAACATCACTCCCCCCTTTACTATAGCCACTATGATAAATTCGCTCAGTATTGCAACTCTGAACTTGAATGGTGCAAGGGACAAAAAGAAGAGACTTACGTTAATTGATTTTATTACTTTAAAGCGCATAAACGTTGCTATGGTTCAGGAAACGCATAGCGACGATGCCATTGAAGTAGAGTGGAGAAAAGAATGGAACGGAAAGATTTTTTTTAGTCATAGTTCATCTGCAATAGGGGGTGTGGCAATAATGTTTTCCAGGGATGCTCTCCCACACTCCCGTCAGGCGCAGGAGTTAGCGAGGGGGAGACTTCTCATGGTGACAGCGCATTTTGACAGTAATGTGATTGTTTTCCTTAATGTGTATGCGCCAACTAATGGTGCTGAAAGGGTGACCTTCCTTGGTAAGGTTGACGAGGCGCTGAAAAGTCTTGGCTCAGAGCCTCTTCTCTTTATTGGGGGGGATTTCAATTGCACCGAGGACGATAAGGTGGACAGGAATCACATAGAGCCCCACATTCCATCTCAGAGGGCTGTAGTTCAGCTGGTCCAGACTCATGACCTACTCGACGCTTGGAGGGCGATGTTTCATGGGGTCAGACAATACACTTGGTCTCATAGCAGGGGTAACTACATTTCATTTGCACGCTTGGATAGGATCTATATTCCAAGGCTTCAACTAAATATAGTTAGGTCTTGTACTATCGTGCCTACTGGCTTTTCTGATCACTGTGCTGTATTTTGTAGCGTGTCTATCAAGGCTTTCAAACCTAGAAGTGCCTATTGGTGCCTCAACACATCGCTTTTAGAGGATGAGCATTTTAGGGACACTTTTGTGTACTTTTGGGGCATTTTTAGGGGGCAAAAGGGTTTATTTTCTTCTCTACGAGACTGGTGGGAGTATGGGAAGACTCAAATTAAGATGCTGTGTCAACAGTTTACCTCCCATGTCACTAAAAACATTGTTTCCTCGCTTAGAATGGTCCATGAGATATGTGGGGAGGTTTCTTGGGAAACTCAGGGGAGCCTTGAGCTCTCAGGAGGCTCGCCTACTTCAGGATTATGGTGGTGGGATGCTTCACTGTGACAGTAGCGATATGTTTCCTGAAATGTACCTTTCGCCAGACTTAAAGGAATGTAGTTATGCCAGTCCTCTGTTGCACTTTAATGATCGTGATGGCATATACTTGTACTCAGCAAGTGGGAAGGTGCTGTACAGAAATGTAGTGAAGATGCTGCATAGAGGGAGCCTGAAGGGCAGACCAGATGATGTGTGGAGAGAGAAGTTGGGGATTACTGATGAGGTGAAACCTGTATGGAGGGTGCTATACAAGGCCCCCTCTGCGACGAGAACAGGTGATCTTCAGTGGCGGGTGCTGCATGGGGCCGTTGGCGTGAACGCTTTGAGGTCTGTGATTAACCCTGAGCTGTCCAACACCTGTCCATTTTGTACCAGTAGGGAGACGATATACCATTGCTTCTTGGAGTGTGGCCGACT